>NC_056739.1:1028421404-1028538904 GCF_019279795.1 Protopterus annectens | reverse complement strand
TACTGGTCATCTAACTTCTAGTTCCCATGCAAACCCTCATTGCTGGCAGCTGGCAGGATTTAGCACCTACCCATAAAAATACACACACAAGAGATTTTGCTCAGATCTGTGGCAGATGCTGGAAGTCATAAAACAATTGCATGCCTCCACCCTTACAGAATAGTAATTAATTCACCCCAAAAACAATATAGAAGGCTTCCTAGTACAGATTTTGTGTCTCTGCTTGCAATGAAACCTGTGAGATAGCATCTCTATGGCCTAAACTATAAAGTGATTTAATGTCAGATATATTTTAAAGTTTGCTGGACTGGGGTTCACCTCCTGATTTCCAGTTTCCTCTATTAAAACATATATATTTAAGCAGTTACAATAGTGCATGTACATTTCTGTTCTCTCCAGTAGTGCACATTGTGGATACATTTCAAACACAAGCACTATACAAATACATTTTCAACACAAATGTCTGTACAAATCAGTTTGCTATATACACGAAATACAGTTCTAAAACATTTGTAACACCAGCATCTTGTATAAATCAGTCTGATATTCACAAATGACATATAATTATTTACAAAATTCCAGGTAGCTTTGCTGGCAGTATCTCCTTTTGTCACACCTCTCCCCCTTCAAAGACTCAAGCTAGTTTTTCAAGTGTCCCTTGAGAAATGTTGCTTGAGAGGAATGAACAGGTCTGGGAATATATTACCCCATAACTTGTCTTGAAATCCCAGCAGCCTTGGCATTGCTGACCCCAGTACAATGCTGCACTGTTATGTTATAAGCCTGCAACCCTAGGCTCCACCATATTAACTTGAGATTTTGCTATTTGGCTTGCTATAGCCATAGATCTCATCAGACTCCTCATGCCTTCTACTGCAAATACTTAGCACCAGGGCCTCCCTGTCATTGTTAGGTTTCATGATGTTAACATGGTACAGTTTGTGTCCCTGCCTCCTGCCTAGCAGTTTTACCATGTAGTTAAAATTACTGACCTTCCTTACCACTTTGAAGGGTCCCTCCCAAGCTGCCTGCAGCTTATTGTGTCTGACAGGAATGAGAACCATAAACTGCTGCCCTACAGCATATTGTCTGGCTCGAGCATTCCTGTCATACCAGATCTTTTTCTGCTGTTGGGCATCTGTCAGGTTCTCTTGGGCCAAGCCGATGAGTTCCCTTAGCGTTATCCTGAGGTTTAGGACATATGCTGCAACAGACTCCTGGTGGGATTCACTTACCCTCCTACTCATTGCGAATCAAATCTAGAGGTCCCCTCACCCGATGCCTATACAGCAATTCAAAGCGTGAAAAACTTGTGGATTCCTAGGGGACCTCTATGTATGCAAACAGCAGATGGGGCAAATATTTGTCCCACTTTCTCTTAAATTGGTCTGCAAATGCTAGTAGTATGGTCCTTAGTGTAGAGTTTAACATCTCCACAAGACCATTAGTCTGGGGATGGTAGGAGTGGTCTTTAAGTGCTTCACTCCACAGTGCCTCCACAGACAAGCCAGCAGGTGTGACATGAAATTGGCACCACTGTCATTCAGAATTTCTCTTGGGGAAACCTACCCTGCTGAAAATCCCTAACAAAGCATTTGCCACCTTTTCTGCCTGAATGGAGGACAGGGCCAATACCTCAGGGTGCCTCACAGATACTGTTCACAGGTCCTGCAGTACCTTGTTACATCCCTTGCTATCCCAGGCCAATAAAAGCTCTAATTAATACGTCTCTTTGTATGCTTTATGCCCATATGACCTGCAAAGGGAACGTCATGGGCTATGGCTAGAAGTGCTAGATGGTAGGCTCTGGACACTACCTACTGCTGTATTCTCTCACCCTCTAGCCCTCCCTCAGGGCTCCATTCTCTATAAAGTAACCCTTTGCTCCAGTATATGAAATCCCCTTTTCCTTGAGAATCAGGTGCCTCACTAGTTACCTCGCTCAAGCCTTGTAATGTAGGGTCTGAGAGCTAAGCCTGTCTCAACTCTCTCTTTGTAATCTTCCCATCTCCCCTTCTACATGAAGTCTGGTCTCTTCTGACAGTAGAGCCTCACTGTCAGCCTGGGTATTACTACTCACCTCTGCCCTTGCAGTCTCTCTGTCCAAGGCACACCAGTACCCACCAGCAGCTGTGGCTCATCTTCAGTCTCACAGCTACAGGGTATATCCCTCCATGAAGTAACCACCCCACACCTGTCTGCAGTCTCTCAGGTCTCCCCCAGGCTACCAGACTGACATGCTTGTCTCCAAGCCAGACTGCTTGTCACTGCATGCACACAAGGTACTGCATTATCAAAATCATTCCCTATCAGGACATCTGCAGGGATATCCCCAAATGCCCCTACTTGCTTGCTTCCTTTTCCACCCTCCCAGTTAAGGTGAAACCTAGCAAAAGGTATTTGGAATGGGGTACCTCCTAAAGCTCTGACTGGAGTAGACTGCCCAAGTAAGTAGTGTTCCTCTTTAACCATTGCAGGCTTTACAATGGTTATGTCAGAATATGTGTCTCTATTCAGTGGCCTGGTTCCCATCTACTAAGACAGAATATAACCTCTTGTGGTAGTTTACTACTCTTGTTGTCTCCAGACAACTTACCACTGGCATTCTGTTATTGCCACTTGCTGGCTTCTCTACCTTTTGTTCCCCACCTTGCCTCTGTGGACATCTATATGATACATGGCCCCACTGGTTATATTTAAAACAATTAACCCCTGACCCTGGCCTTGTACCAGAACTAGTGGCTTCCGCTGTTAATAGTGGACTTGGTTGGGTGACTTAGGCTGCCCACTGTGGGTTCCCTTATATCCATGTGTAGCACTGGGTATCCCTTGCCTGTGCAGTGATGCCGTGCTTCCTAAGTACAGATCCCATTTTTTCCCCAGCTCATCTGCCACGTTGCATTCCCTGTCTGCCAACCAGATTCTCATATCCTCAAGCAAAGTGCTAAGGACTTGTTCCCTCACCAAAAGATCTGCCAGCCCTTCAAAAGTGGAGACCTAACACCCACTCACCCACCTTTGAAAATAAGTGCTTAGTTCAGCAATGTAATCACACACACGTTCATCTGCCTTGCGTCTATGCTCACAAAATTTTTTTCTATAAGCTTCAGGTGTCAATTTAAAGTATTGCAATAAACAATTTTTAGCTGTATTATAACTTAAGCAATCAGTATCAGATAATTTAGAACCAACAGTTACAGCTTTACCATGGAGAAAGGGGGTGAGGATCTGTACCCAGAGCCTTCAGTCAACATTATACTGTTTGCATACTCTTTCAAACATATGAATACAATTATCAAAATTATCACCTTCTTGTTACTCTGGAAGAAATTTTCTTACCTTTATTGCTTCAGTGATATGCTTATTTCCTTCTCCATTACCTCCATGACCCTGGCAACGAGTCAGCATTTCCTTTTCATGTTGCCTCTGCCTCTCATTTTCTTCGGCTTCCAGACATCTCAGACTCTTCTTCTTAACCTCGAAATGCCACATTTGGTCTGCTGATTCTAGTTCCATCTGTTTCTCATTTTCTTCAGCATTCAAATGCCACAGTCCCTTTGCTGATTTTGGTTCCAAACATTTGTCCTTCAGTTCAAGTCTCTTTAACTCCAAATGGATTTTTAAGTCCTCTGAGGGAAAGTTGAACTGTCTATTTTCAGAGAGCTTTGCATCCCCAAGGCCAGTCTGGCAGTCATACTAATTGCTGTTCTGTGATGCAGCTATGATTAAGGCTGTAGTCATTTCTCCTTTAGTCAGGTTGGTATGCACCAGTCCTCTGGCTTGGCACATCTCAGCCAACTGGCTCCTTGTCAGCTTGCCATAGTCCTCTGCTGACATCCTTTTCTGCTCTCCCCGACTAACTAAGCTAACAAAAGTAAATAAATAAAATGATTGTGATATGAAACTCTGAATGTTCACCATGTGGCTGCTTGAGAGTACAAACACCTTCTTTAGTGACCACTGCTTACAGGCTTCAGGAGTTCAATATCCACACCAGTGTTACCAAAATGTTATGTTGTGATCCCACCACTGCCAATCAATATGTGATGAACCTCCTCTGGGCCAATAATCAAGGAGCCTCAATCCTCACCACTGGCACCAGTGTAGGATGTTCACTGGGAGGATGACAGGTACACACAGTATTTCCAGATGTAGCTCTCTGCATCAAGTGCAATTTTCCTTAAGAGCACCCAGAGACCACAGTCAGTCCGGATTTGGTTTCTCCCTCTTTCTCCAGATCCCCAATAAGACTCACCACTGGCACAGCTATAGAGTTCAGTCCTTTGCTACGGTTCCAAGCCAAGTCCTCCAATACTCTCTTTGTAAAACCAGTGCTTTGTGTCCCTGTCCAAGTAGCTGATACACACACACACACACACACACACACACACACACACACACACACACACACCTGGGAAAGGCTGGCACATGTTTACTAGCTATGAGGTACTGCCAGCACATCAGTAAACATCACTTTGTAGAAACTGGTAATAGGTGCAAAGCATTTTGAGAAACTTTAAATCTCTGTATAAAAAAAGACTGTGTAAAGCCTAGACAATAGAATCGATGACTTGATATCACTCTCACCTTATGCGCATACTGCAGTGTAAGCATTGTACCTTTATATCTGCTACAGGAATCATGGTGACCCTTGAGCACTCTGTACACTGCTCAAACACAGGATTTACATTATGTATGTGATGTGCTACTGCAAAATGTATGTACATTGTTTCTTTGTTGTGTACATTCATGTGAATAATTGTGTCTTATGAATGTGTAGTGTTAGGGAGTTAGTGCTTCTCTGTGAGCACATTTACAGTGTGGTACTACTGTGCTAATACATAATTACTGTAATGTCCCCCAACCAAATAATGCACTCGGCATAAGTCAGAAAGAAAAGTGTTTCCTTCTGACCATTCTGTGCACAGCTACTATACTGTCTCCTAATGCATGATTACTGTAATGTCTCCCAGCTAGACAATGCACTGGGTATATGTGCAAAAAGAGTGCTGCTCTGTGTCCATATTTACAGTGTAGCACTGCTGTGCTGTGTCCTAATAGATGATTGCTATAATGTTTCCTAACCAGATAATGTACTGGGTATATGGCAGAAATAGAGTGTTTCCCTGCTGTATACCCTTAAAAACTACAATGCTGCTGTTCTCTGCACTCAAACATTGCTACTTCATTGAAACCCAAATATCTAATGCATAGTGTGTTATTCAGGCACAGAGTGCCTCCTTACTGTGCACCCTTACAGCACAGTGCTGCATTGTTGTGAACTCTTACATGATTGTTGTAATGTTTTCTAAATAGATAATACATACTGTATATGTCAGGCATAGACTGCCTCTCTGCTCTACACCCTTACATTAAAATACCATTGTGCTGTTGGTGTGCCTTTGTACATGACTGCTGCAGTTTTTCCTCAACACCAAATGCACTTTGTACATCTTAAGCATAGACTATTTCTCTGTTGTGCATTACAGTAAACTCTAATCTATGGAGGTACTAACATGCACATCTGTCACTGCAGTGTGGAATTCACCTTCTGCACTGTGGATGTATACAGTGTAGAAGATCTTAGATCAGGGCACTTATCTATAGAGAAGGTGTGTCTGGACTGGATGGAAGGTGATTACCATCAATGTTAGAGAGGGAAGTAAAAGTTGGGGACCATAAATGGCTCAGAAAATATTAATGGTACTATAAGGCTATATAATAGGATGCAAAGAGGATGAGTGATAGTGTTTCCACTGGTTCATGGAATCTTATTTTGTATTCTTTAAGGATTCCAAACAAGGGATGAAACATTTTCACCTGCTGAAAAACTAGAAGCACATCAACATCTTCATTTTTTTCTTCACCAAGATTAGCTCACTGCAGATACTAGAACTATGCAAGGTTCTTCACAAGTTTGCCAAGATATACAGTGAGGTGGCTGGTGACTCACTATGCTTAAAGTGGATGAAACCAATCGGTCAGGTGCATGACCTTCACAAAATAACTACCTGTGACTCAAATGCATGTATTGCGACCAAATTATGACTCTTTGCATGCTGCTCCCAGCACAAAGGTCCCAGGCATGCACAACAGACCAAAAGAAAATTGATAGTATGCTGGCTAAGAGCATACTTAGTACACAGCTTGCAAATGTATATAAATGTTCTAATGGGAGGGGGGAAGTGTGCATGTGCAGTTCAGTTCTGGGTACATTTATAATGCTGTCTCAGTAATGATATTGAAAAAATTTCTTACATCATCTTAGGCCAGCATGCCTGACCTGTACATACACTGTACATAACTACATTATAAGAGTGTTATAATGTGTTCTCTAGGCAGAACAATCAGGACGCAATTGTAAACATTCTTTGTGCTATTTAAGAACTCTTGCCAGGTCTATAATAAAGGGACTAAACTAACCAAGATAGAAAGCATATCTGAAAATCATAGTTAAAAGACTGTGCACATTCCCAAGTCACTGTATATAGTGGAACATTGGTCTTACAGGTGACTGATGCATTTTGCCTGATTTGGAGGCAGTGGCAATGTTGCCAGCCACCTCTGTGTGTTCCATTTGGCTGTCTTGGTTCCAAAAGCATACATGCAACATTGTCTGACTTTATAGGCTGGATACTTATATGTATTCATATCCTTAGTCAAGTCACTGTGCACAGTTCCCTGCAGTAGGTAAAACAGATAACCTACTACATGAAAGTGACAATGCTGCCCAGATCAGCCTTGATTACTTTCATCCCATTTATCTTCTCCTCTTCATAGAGGATTTATGCAAAAGATGTGTGGTCTTACATCTAATTAGAATATGTTTCCAAATACAGTAGCAGAATATTAGTTTCAAATTGCAAAATACAATTACATTAAGATTTTGATGTTTGGCAAATAACTCTATAAAATGATAGAAAAATTGGTTCAAGCATAGTCTGAATTTGCAAAAATGTGGACATCTGGATAAGGTGATCTTTATGAGCTAAGCATGGCTTTTGCCTTGTTGCACCATGATCATGACCACTTAGATTTCTTACAGGTACTGGTTTCCAGAATACAGTTTAACAGCTGAAATCATAAAAACATCCACGTCTAATGCTGCAAATACCACTATGATTCTCTAAGGTTCAATCTTAAGATCCCTTCTCTTTTTACATTTTATCAGTTGTATCCTACTGACATAGGTTTGGGCGTTGAAGAATATTTAATGACTTTGACATGATCCCTGCTTCTCTTCTCACTCAGCTAACAGCAGCCACATTGATTATGTCTTCAAGGAGATCTTAGTTCTAGAAACATTAACTCATCCTATACTCATCCATCTGCCAGATCTAGAGCACAGAGGGATAAAGTCTAGACCACTTCTTGAACCTGTCCTTTAACAGACTGTTTTCCTCTTCTGATCTATGCAAAGGAAAGTAGAGGATGCCAAGCCACCATTTTCCCCAAAGTCATTTGCGGTTTGACCATAGGAGTGCTTCACCTTTCTAACTCTCCCATTCTGCCCTGGTCTTTATTCCATCCTTTTCCATTACTGTCACAAAAAAAAAATCACACCTCTCACATAAAGTGTCTCTTGCCCATTAACCTTTACCCCCTTTTTTCTTCCTTTCTTCTCTGCCTGCAACTCATGCATATATCATAAGACAGAACTACCATATCCCTTTCTCTCCATTCCCCATTGTACAAGTCCTTGTGAATGTAATGCTGGGAATGTCTACTTATGGCACAACGTATAGTAGTCAACACACACACACACACACACACACACACACACACACACATACACATATAAATATATATATATATATATATATATATATATATATATATATATATATATATATATATATATATGGATTACCTTCAGAATCCTGAATTTCTGAAACATCAAATTTCATATGATCGAGACCATATGACTAATGTTTCGGAATATTGAGATTCCGAAACAAATCCAAAATAAAAAAAAAAATCTTTTTAAACATTTCTGCAGGGAGGCAAGCCCCCCTGCACCCACATCACCCCCTCTACTTAAATATACTAATTCCGAGATCGCACTACAGCGAGGAAAAGGGAAATCTCCCATTCTGTGCTGTATGTAGATCCCCGTTCAGAATTCTGAAGTTCTAAAACTTCGATCATATGGTCTCGATCATATGAATTTTGAAATTTTATATATATATATATGTTTATATATATATATATATATATATATATATATATATATATATATATATATATATATATATATATATATATATATATATATATGTCTATTTCTAAATTTCAAAGTTTCAAAACATCTGCTTTCTTATGGTCAAGACCATAAGATGAATGGAGATCGCTGTACAGCACAGAATGGTATATTTATTGTTTTCCTCCCTGTAGTGCAATCTCAGAGTTGGTATATTTAATTAGCAGGTGGTGTGAGGGGTGCAGGAGGGCAAAAAAAAAATCATGAAAACATTTTGGTTTTATTTTTTTATTTAAATTTCAAAGTTTCAAAACTTTGATCTTATGGTCTTGACCATAAGAAACTCGACATTTTGAAACTCTGAAATTTAGAAGTACACCTAGATATATATATATATATATATATATATATATATAAATATATATACACACACACACACACACACACACACACACACACACACACACACACACACACACACACACACACACACCACAGACAGTAGAAAATTAACCTGTGTGCATCTTTTCTATCACCTGTATAATTGCTTCATACTGCAAAATAAATATGAATTGAGATTTTTCTAGTTAGCAAATCACTTTATTTATGTCTTGTGATTGAATGCTTCCTCTGTGCATTCCACTAATACAGCTGTACTTATTTCCTACTTTTTAAGATTGCTTAGCAAACACCAGCATAAGAGAATGTAATTACAATTCAGGTGTTTAATGTAAAAGTGATCTAAGTGCCTAGTACAGGCTATTGTGACCAGAAATTATTAAAATACTTATACAGAATAGGAAAGACACAGAAAGACTTGAGTTTGTGCATTGGAATCTTATGAGATACAGGTAAACACATGAAGTAAGCATGATTTTGTTATTTTTTATTTGTTATTTATGAGACACATAATGTAGAATTATTGTTTATAGAGATGAGTTTTTATTATAAAAAGCAGGAATAATGCCTTATTCAAGGAGGATGACCAAATCAACTACTCCCATTGCACGCATGCTTCATTACTAATAAAAGCTTTCGACTACTTAGCTAGACTATTCCTGTTCTGTTTATTTAAACATAGGGCCAGATTCACGAAGGCTTGCACGGTGTCTAAGAGTAGAGTAAGACTCCATGCAGCCAACATGTCTGCCGAGCGATCCAGGAACAGCCGGCAGGGGCGTGCAAGAGAGCTCCTAAAACGACTCTTACACAGACAGGGTTAGGTTATGCAAATTACCTCATTTGCTGCGGAAAGCTATGCAAATGACGTAAATTTGCGATCCAGGAAACCCTAACCTGTCCGAGTAAGAGTAGTGTTATTTGCAGAAATGTACTCAGTTGTCAACTGAGTACCATTCTGCAAATAGCAAAACGGAGCTGTGACAGCTCCAAATAAAGGATGCATCCAGTTGAGGAAGCATGTCAATGGCCAAATATACAGCCATTGGCATGGTTTCCCTTTGCAAAATAAAAAATAAAATATATTTTTTTTACCTCGATCTCCGATGTTTAAGCGTAGCTCAGTGCCGCCCAAACATGCTGCGCTCTAAAAATCAGAAAATCAAAAAATAAAAGGCACAAATAGGGAATGTATTCAAAATATTAATCTGCCATGCAAGTGAATGGCAGGCTGAAGACAACATGGCTACTGAGTAGAGGTTGCTAAGGGGGGAAGCTCAGTCTGAGAGATGTAACTAAGCATTAGTAGGCAATCCTATGCAAATGAGGATAAGGACAGTGAATCCCAATATTCCCTGCTATATGAACCATGTCCCTAGAGTGTAAGAGTAGGAAAAGGGGAGTAACAGAGTAGGAGATGAGTGACATCATGAGGGGGTATGTATGAAAAAGACTGTAAGCTTATTGGAGCAGAGTGGCATGCGGTTGCTGTGAGTTACTCAGGACTAAGAGGGGTGTATCTACAGTTGTCTAAACTGAAATCAAGAAACTGAAGGTGTACGCCATGGCTATCACTAAAGTTTCTTGCAAAGCTGCTTACACTGTGTGTCCGCATGTGCACGCGTGTAAACCCATCTAAGCCTGTGTGCGCGGGTGTGTGCCCGTGTAAGCCTGTGTAAGGCCGTCTAAGCTAGTATACACGAATGTGCACCCGCCTTAGCCCGTGTAAGCCTGAGTGCATGCGTGTGAGTGTGTTTGTGCTTGTTTGCACAGCGCTGTGCCCTGTGGACACAGAAATGGGAAAAGGAAGGAAAGGAAGTAATAGGAAGTTAAGCAAGGAGAACTAGCAGAGCTGCCAGGTGAAATCAATCAGAATCAGCCAATTACACAGGCAGTACACTAGCCCAGCCCAGCACTTAAAACTCTGCAAACAACATCCCCCCATGTTTTTCTCAGAAACACTGCAACACTGCAGTCAACAAAGAGAAGTGAAAACTTAAAAAGCTTAAACTGAGACCTACAAATGTTAGGGGCTGCCATTGCTGTTATAAGGCAACATGTGCAAGATACTGAGGGCAGTGCCATTGTGAATGCTGCTGAGCAACCCACAGTGAGGAGACGGAGAAGAGTGTACAGACCCAGGGTAACCTACCAGGGGCTACATGAGCTGGAGAAAGTGGAGCACCATAGAGTGGACAGAGAGCTCCTGCAGCAAATTGTTGAGCTGTGCAGGCTACACCTCACACACAGAACCAACAGAGGGGAACCCATCCCAGTCAAAACCAAGGTATGTGTTGGCCTAAGAATACTAGCAACAGGTACCTTCCAGAGACCAACTGGTGATATGATGGGGATTTCACAGGTATCAGCATCAAGGGTTCTGCACCATTTCCTGAATGCCATGTCAGCATATGTTGGTGATCATGTATATTTCCCCAATTCCTGTGAGGTATTGGCCAGCAATATGCGTCTCTTCCAGCAAATAGCGGAATACCCTGAGGTAGTGGGTGCAATTGACTGCACGTACATGCACATCAAAGCACCAGCTGGTGAGCAGGGTGGGGCCTACATCAACCACAAGAGCTTCCACTCCATCAACTGCCAGGTCGTGTGTGATAATACTGAATGTGTGTGCTGACTGCCCTGGAAGCTACCACAATTCCCATATCTGGCATCTATCACAGCTGTACCAGACATTTGCAAATGGGGACATCCCTGATGGTCACCTAGTGGGGGATACTGGATACGCACTGGAGCCGTGGCTGATGACACCCATCAGAAATGCACACACACCTGAAGAAGAACTCCATAATGAGGCACACGCACAAACACGAAATGTAATCGAGCGTGTGTTTGGGATGCTCAAGTCACAGTTCTGATGCCTGGATACATCTGGTGGAGCCTTGCAGTACTCACCAACTACATGTACCCAAATTGTCATGGTATGTGCTATGCTACACAATCTGATCCTGCAAAAACAGCTGCAGCAGGAACAGCATGGGGCAGGGCCAAACAGCCCCCCACCATTTCCAAGGCCTGCACAGGCACAGCGTGACTCAGAGGAGGAACAACCTGAGTCTGCCCCAGTAGGCAGAAGGAGGCATGCCCAATATGCCTTGTCCTTGGCAAAGAGGCAACGCATAGCACATACACTGGCTCAGTAGGAACCATGGAAATGATACCTCTCACTGACTCGTACATAAAATAAAAGGGATGTCCAACTTGACACTACCTGTTTCTAAACATGTATAAGGAGTGTAGTATGTGCATCCAACATAGGCAGCCCTGCAGCACCACCTGAGGCATGATTACCATGTTTTACGCAATATAAAGCAGTGCTAAGCAGCTTTTACCAATATGTAGTATATGTAAACAAAATTGCTAGTGCAATGTTGGCCAAGGTCGGCCAAAGCTGAGCAAAGTCAGTTAAACATGTTCATATCTGCTTTACTGTACCTTAAGCAGACTGGTCTGGCCAGCATAAAAATAAAAAACAGTGACAGGGCTTGATCCCAGGACACTGTGCACTATAGTCGCAGTACTGAACCACTAAGCCATGATAGCATTACAGTGGTACAGACACATCAGGACAATTGTACACTAATGCAAACACAAAGCAATGCTGTATCATGCCCCTAATTGGGCAAATGGGTAACCTCACCCACATGCCTATGCAGACAGAGAACATCAGGCCAGGCGTTGTGATGTGGGTTGTGTAGGCTATGAAGTCGCAAGCTAATATATGTGGCAATGGACGCTAAGACCTGTAGTATACTAGTATGCCTCAAGCCAGTATGATAGGCAACAGTACAGACTGTAATGGTGTCCTGTACATATCAGTGCAGGCACAGCATAAGTGTCAGGTGAAACCCACATCCTATGTACACCCACAGTAACAATCCGGTGTACCCACGGTTAGAAATGTACAAAGAATAGCTGTCCCCCCTGTATGTAGAAATGTAGATAGGTCTATGCAAAGTGTCTCATGGAAGCCCTGCAGGCACAGCATGATCCCTGTTGATCTATGACACAAAGGTGAGCCCTGCTGTAAAAATACACCTTGATTTACCATACACATATGGTATAAATGTATATATTGTGATGTGCTCACACACTCCAACAAATGTAGTGGATTTCAATCTGCATCACACTGAAAGGTCATACTGGGCCTGCTCACACACTTAAACAAATGAAGCAAATGTCAGGCAGGAAGGTACTAAAAGGTCATACTGGGCATGCTCACACACAGGCTAAATACGGATGTGATGATAAGGGATCTATGGACAAACGTGTATAGTCATCTCTACTTCCAGAAACACATTCACAAAGTGGTCTGAAAATCCTGCTATGTGCACACACAAACTGCCAAGGTCTGTGCATGTAGGTCAAAGGAGGTTGCCACTACTCAGCAGTCATCAGGCCTGTCAGAGACTACCACAACACACTTGCTAGGAATCTGACTAGGCACGTTCATCAACTAGAAAGAACAATGAAGAACCTTAACAAGAATATTAATGGCCACAAATAGTTGCCCCATGCAACAAGAATGAATGTAACCCAAGATGTACTCAGTGGCATACTGTCTACACAGCAGATCTCTGCCCAACAGACAGGTCCATGTCATGGTTACACTCAGATCTGTTCTGAGTTACAGCTCAATGGCACTTAATGTACAGAGCCAACTGATATTGGCAACATCCTGGCAGATAGGATCAGTGTTAACTTTACTCCCCTCTCACCCATGAAAGAGCACATGTCTATAATGGAAGACTGCAAAGTTGCTGTCATCACAGCTGCACAGGTAAAAAACACTCTCCAAAGCCAGTATCACAGCAGCCATGGGGCTAGATAACTTCCCAGGCTGTGTAGTATCTACTTCCCTGAAGTAAACATTAACATGGAGGTTCTGTGGCTACTGACATTTCCAGAGGACTGCAAACTAGGAGCCATCATTGTAAATACTAAACATGTGGACATCCTACCAAAGGGGCTCACTGAGACAGATGGCTGTTGTCCAAGCCATGGGCTGTAGCTCAATGCCAAAAGGTGCATTATCATCACCTTTGTTAAAATCTCTGCAGCCAAGAACTACAACATAGGTGATAGTACACCTCACACTTTAAGTGTGACAAGAGACCCTGGGCCACAGGTGGACAGTGGATACAGCTGTGATAAGCACATCCCCACAGTACTCAGGAAACCCTCTTATGTGGCACACCTCATCAGAAAATGTGTCTCATGGAGAATAAAAGAGGACATTGTTCCCCTCTACTCACCACTCACTAGAACTATAAAAGAGTACAACGCCACTGTTGCTATGTACCTCACAAGACAACTACAACAACTGGAAAGCCAGCAGCAATACCTCACAAAGAGCATTATTGGCCTGAAATACATGCCATACACAAACCATCGCAAAATGCTCCATCTGTACTCCCTTGCATATCGCCTACTCAAAGGTGTTCACTAAGTAACATTCAAAGCTATGTCAAACATGCAGCTGTTGGATATGATTCACGTAAAACACTCACAATCACCCTGACCTTAGGACCCAAGACCACGAGTGAAATACAAAAGGAAGTGGTGTAGCCATTTACCTTATGGATATCCACACCTATGGGTTACTGCCACAGCATGAGGCCTTGGAGACCATGCAAGTGCAACTAACATTGGGCAAAGCTGCCCATCAGATTGTAGCCT
This sequence comes from Protopterus annectens, assembly GCF_019279795.1. Classification (NCBI taxonomy): domain Eukaryota; kingdom Metazoa; phylum Chordata; order Ceratodontiformes; family Protopteridae; genus Protopterus; species Protopterus annectens. The sequence continues at coordinate 1,028,524,605 of NC_056739.1, read as the reverse complement.
GCTACAGATCATGTACCTTGTCTCAGGAACCTCACTCAGTATTCTGAAGAACAATGGCAAATATAAAGGTCATGTCAAACACCATTATATGAGGAGATTACAACTACCCAAACAATGAGTGGGTGAATTACTCGTATACAAAGTCCTTTGCCCAATGTGTCCTAAAGTTAAGAAACTCTAACACCCTCGAACAGCTGGTCAGCACGCCCACTAGAGGTGACAACATACTGGACATGATCATCACCAACATGGGGTATCAGTGTTCCACAACAGAGATAAACCCCTCGCTGGTAATATCAGATCATTAAGTAATCACAATGGACATCCACATCCCGCCCTCACACCCAGTTAATGAAACCACTGTGAAGACATTTCCAAAAGCAAGCAGCACACTTCCCAAGACCATTGTGGAAAGTCCCAAAGCCCTCTTGCTATAGGATAATGGTATACAATCTGCCAAGTCATTTACAAGTGCATCCTATGAGCATCTACAGGGATGCATGGATCGAGACCTCACAAATAAAAGCAAGATGCACTCCTCCAAAAATAAGAAAACAATCTGGTCGTTGTTGCCCATAAATAAGCTAGACAACAGAAGGAGGAAACTAACACCTGATAGAGCCAACTTCACTAAAGAAAAGGCATCACTGATCATTATTAGGATGAAACAATGATCGCTCATTAAATAATCCAAGCACAGTTTCTAAAGACAATCTGCCAAGGAATGTAAGAATAACAACCACAAAGCCTTCTGTAGCTATACCAGACATGTAGGTGTCAACTTCCAAATATGCTGTCAGCTACTGAAAAAAGTAATGACATACACCAAACCAACTTTCATTGCCCACACCCAGGAGAACAAGTACAGTGTAAACTCCCCCCCCATCATCCCCAAAAGGGCCTGTGTCTATCACAGAAGGATGCAGAGATACAGAAGTCACGGACATGCATGTAAAGACAGCCCTCACCAAAGCTAAGAACATAGCATCAATGTGACTGTAAGTTGTCCCAGGCTGCGTCTTACACTAGGCCCACAGGGAGCTACACCCTCACCTACATTCACTGTCCAGACTCAAGCATATCACAGGCTATGTACCCAAAGAATGGCATACACTAACAGTCATCCAGCTCCACAAAGGGTGTGCCAAAACAGTACCTGGAAACCATTGCCCAACATGTGTACTCAGCCTGGTCTACAGAGCTATTGAGCAATTCATCATGGAACCCATACACTGAGACATTGGAGATCTCCAGACACTGGACTCTACACAACTTCGCCTTGTTAAAGGCATAGCCTGGCTCCCAAACCTAGTTGACTTATTTAAAACAGTTACCGTGAATTTAGATGGAGGTGAAAGTAGTCCACACAGCCCACCTGGACCTCACTAAGGGCTTACCACACCATTCCCCACTCCGTCATCATGGACAAATGTACCAGCTTGAACATGAACAGCTATGTCACAGGATGGGTGGCCAAGTGGCTCACAGATCAAACACACATGTTCATAGTTGTGGGTGCCATGTCCAGCTCTAAGCCAGTCACACATGGCATCACACAGGTCTTGGTCCTGGGACCCCACCTGTTCAGTCGATACTGCTCAGAGGTACAGGCAAGCATGGCAGGTGTAAGGCTGAACAGATTTGCAGATGACTGGAAACTGTGGTCCATAACTGACTGTACAGCTGACACAGACATCCTCCAGATGTGTCTTACAGAGACAGATACCTGGTGTCAGAACAATGGCCTCAAGCTGAATGGCAAAGAATGCACAGTCATCCCCTTTGGGTAATACAAAGTGCACACAAATTACCACATAGCTGGTAATCCAGCATGTACAGAGAAAGTAATTATGGCCCTGGTGACACAGGTAGATCGTAAACTCACCTTTGATGATCACATGGCCAAAGTGCTTAAACATTTGTTCAATGTAGGTCAACTAATGTCACCTAATGTAACACACTTCGTATAGTCTGATGATGTTACCATCCTACAAATATACCTGTGGAAAAGAAACCCCCCAGTAATATCTATAGCGTGTCATATTAATGTGTACTCCTCTAGTATAATGAAGTAGTTAGGTAGTGGTTTGAATTCGGCACTTGGTAACTGTGTTTGTGTGTTCCCCTTGAGATGGAACAACCTTTTAGGAGAGTAGTGAAACACCTCAAAAGTGGTAATCTAACCTTTGTCAAGTCTGATGATGTCAGCATCCTACAAGTATACCTGTGGAAATTACAGCTCCCACTAATCTGTATAGCGCGTCGTGTTAATGCGTACTCCTCTAGTATCATGAAGTAGTTAGGTAGGGGCTTGAATCCTGTACTGGGCAACTGTGTGTGTTTGTGTGTGTTCCCCTTGGGAAGGAACAACCTTTTAGGAGAGTAGTGAAACACCTCAAAAGTGGTAATGTAACCTTTGTCAAGTCTGATGATGTCACCATCCTACAAATATACCTGTGGAAAAGAGAACTGACAGTAATGTGCATAGCATGTCGTGTTAATGCATACGCCTCTAGTATCATGAAGGAGTTAGGTAGAGGATTGAATCCTGCACTTGGTGACTGTGTGAGCTGTATGTGTGTGACACTGTTGGTCAATGTGTTGTGGGTTTTGCTTTTACCACTGTATGACATATCAGTATGCATTGCACATGTGAGCTAGCTGTGCATCAAATACATATCTGTACATGTTACCTCAATGATTGCATGTGTGGGAACCCTGCTGTCATCCTTGCCAGACTGTGCTGCTGCTTCCCAGACCTTAGGTCACATCTGTATGCTTGTGACAAGGCCAGCCACCGCAGTGATCCCTGGCTTAGGTCATCTGTGTCACACAATGTCATTACGTTTCCTATTGGAATGTGTGAGTGAGGGTCTATGACCGAGTTATATGCCAGACCTGTTCAAACGCAGCAAAGTGTGTCCATGATGACCATTCATAGGTGTAGAACAAACAGTGGATATGCATGCAGACTCCTTATTGCTTATGTGATCCACCAAGGGATTCCAGAATACCTTTGGAACTGTGATTAACAAAGGAGAGATGACATAACACTTGGTTGCATGTACACATCGGTACCTGTTCATCATGCTGGTGGCTACTACCTATGTGGTACTGTGGGGAAAATATGTTCCTTATAGGTGGATGACAATGCTTAGTTTGGCTTATAGCTTTACAGCATGGGTTTGACAACAGGCATCTGTCTGTATGATACCCTTGTGGAGTATATTTGTCATCTGGAAAATGCATTATAGGCCACAGTATGCATTACCAGACGTGGACGGACATATCCCTACTGTGATTGCTTGTACCTAAGAGAGCTATATGGCAAATAGGAGTGGTCTCAGTAATGGGTGCAGGTGAATACCAGTGGTTACTGGCATTGTATAGTACCTGAAGGATCCAAATGTTCCTGTGTGTCCTACATTTGTGTGTCGGTTGTCAAGACATCATCTAATGATTGGTTATGGTCAGGCTGTTGAAGTGAAGTATACCACCAGAATGCAAAACAATGACAGATAGTAACAGTATCACCCACAGCACAGTGTCAAACCATGTCATACACACATGTGTAGTCAGGTCCCTGAATGTGTGTAGTACAATGCATACTGGCCACCAATAGAAACTATGGAGTGTTACTGTGTAATACAGAGCATGTCACCCTGGCCATGTGTCGACTATGCACGTACATGCAGACAGTGCACCTCCACCATGTTCACAACTGTACACCTGCAAATCTGTGCTGCACACATCCCACACATGCTGTCCACTCTCTAACACATGCTGCCAATACTGCACACAGCCAAGTGGCACGTGGCCAGACAATACACAATTGGAACCAACACTGGTGTAAACAACACTACAATGACAATCATAGCTTTAATGCATCATGCCTGCTCAGCTACACCTTCAAGCATATCATTACACTCTACAGCTGACAACATGCCAACATTGCTATACTGCTATATAGACACCCTGTGCATCAGCACCATGGTAGCCTGTTCCTGCACTGATGTTACAGATGACAGGAGGCGGCACAGGTTTCATCATATGCACAGGGTGTGTTGTTGGTTCGCCAGAGGCCTACAGTGAGCCATCCAATTGACATGTGTGTGTGTGTGTGTGTGTGTGTGTGTGTGTGTGTGTGTGTGTGTGTGTGTGTGAGGGGCAAGAATACTGTAATGGGTCAAATGTTGTTGTAATGTGTGTGGGTATGTGTTAGCCCTAGGTGTCTGGAGTATGTGTGTGTGTCTGCATGCACACAGTTCCAACATGTGGCTGCCATATACGGGTATTTGTGAGACAGCCACAGACTGTACCTGCGAGGCTTTACAGATCACCGTCTCTGGCCACAGATACGGTACCTGTGCCTGGCAGGGGTGCTACTGACACTATCAGGTACCAAGCCAGACTGGGTACTATCCCCAGAGGTGGATGGATGCACACTGGACACAGGTCCCTGCTGGGACTGTCCAGATCCACGTGCACATAGTCTTCTAGGACATTCTATGGACTGCCCACCCACAACATTGCTGGGGCTGGTACTGGCACTACAGGAGCGGCTGTGGCTTGAGGGACATCCGCGGCGACTGCCAGTGGCTGATGTTGCTGGCATACATCCATGTCGACATCTCATCCATCCTGCACTGTCCTGACACATGGACATGACATTGCGGAGGATATTTAATGTCTCTCCCCAACGTCTATCAGTGACCTCGGTGTAATGTCGGATGGCACCTGCTAGGTCACGGATACTGTCAATGACAGGAGTTTTATGGGCCCTCTGTGCCCTTAGTCCCTGTCTGGTGTACCGTTCCATATGTGCCTGTGCCTCCATGACAGCCTGGAACATGCGTGACGTTCTCAGACCTGTGGCACATCTGCCAGTGGCATGATGAGCAGCAGTGCTCCTACGAGAACCCCTCGACATCTGCCTATGTGGTACCCTTCCAGACATCTGGGTATGGCTGCTGTGTTGGGATGCATGTGCCATGGATACCACACTGTCCTGGCCAATGCCAACAGTACACTGTCCCTCAGCTATGGGCATTGGTGATGGATGTATTGGCAGTATGATTGTATGCATGGATGGGGTGGACAGCTGTGTACTTTCAATTGGTGGCCCAATGACAGACCCTGGCAAACACGCCTGTGCCTCAACACACCTATCTTCATTATCACTATGTGGCTCAGTGACATCAGTTTCCCTGCTGCAGTGAACCAGCCCTAAGACAGCACCTGTGGGAGGGAGACAGGAAACAAACTTTACGACCTGTACATGATGTTGGCACATGACAGGAAACACACTTTACGACCTGTACATGATGTTGGCACACATGCACACATGCACACACGCACACATGCACACATGCACACAAATATAGCCCTCACTACAGCAGATACCCACACACACCACCAGCAATCCAAAACATACTTAATAGTGGCTGAAGGTGGGTTACAGTATCACAAGACAAACAGTCATATCACACATGTCAGCCTGCAGAAAGTTTGTTGCTCAAGACCATGCAATGCGAGTGTAGACAGCCCGTGTTAATAACAGTATACATGGCTTTGATGCATGTGGGCTGTTGTTCAGTGATTGGCCTCACAGCCACTCATTACATGGGTTTGTAAGGTGCCCAATAGGGAGCATTGACTAACATGAATGTGTTATGTGTTGAAGAGTGTCGCACAGCACAATGATAGACCTCTACCCCTCAGGTATATTATGTGTGCTGTGTGCATGACATGTGGGATACTGAAATGTGACCTTACAGCGGGTGTCTGGATATGCTATGTGTAGCATGTTAAAGTGTACTGTGTATGACAAAGTTGTGTATGTTGTGTACATGTGTAGCAACTATGCCTATCCAATGTCCAGTATGGTGTTGCCACAACTGTGTGTGCTGCTTTGTGTACTGCATGTGATTGAGGCAGCTACTGTCATTACTGAGATGTGCATAGTCTCACAGCAAACATGCACAGCATGCATTATGCGTAGGTGTGTTACATGTACCTGGCCTACACCTCAACTATGACATGAACATTTCATTAGCAATATTAAAATTATAACACACTCACCAGCATCGTCTGGCTGCCTTGCTGTCACACCAGAGGGACCTACAAGAATTTGAAACAGTTTGTCAGTAGCCTCAACTGTGCCATTGCTACTGTGAGTTTGCTAAAGTACAGTAGTACAACAGTCAACAGTCACAGGTGCAGAGATTATATTCCAAATATCAGTATTGCACAACACTATGCAGCACAACTGCTAATCACACAGTACACATGTCACATATGCATAATCTACCAATACAGATAACAGTAGTCTACAGATAGGTCATGTTACCTGCACACTCCATGTCAACATGCTGGGTGGCTCCGGCCTCCATGATGACACATGTCAGTTGCTGTTCCTGTGGTTGGCCAAGAGCCACCACACTTAGGAGCAGCTCCTCCACTCTGGTGAGGGGGGGGTGAATGGCCACCCCACCACCTGTGGCAAGCTGTTGTCGACAGATATCAGATGCACGCCGCCGGACATGTCTAATTAAATCACTGCAGTGATGGCGTATCTGCTCATATGTCCGGTTATGCATGCCTATGTCATTTACCCGATGAACAAGATCTTGCCACAGTGCACTCTGCTCATGCTGGTCCTGGCTGGTTCTAGAGAACAGCAGGGTGTAGTGCTGCACCAGGCTGTTGTGTATTTCCACCTCCTCTGCAGCTGTATAAGATGGGTTCCTTTGGTTGGGACATACCCCTGGAAGACAATTAAACAAGATGTGTGAGCAAGTCAAATGGCACACTTAACATCCTAAAGTACAGATATCAATTACCTGCCATATTTCGCATCTGATTGGTTGTCAGAGGATAGACATGTTCAATACCACATATTAGTGCTCAGGCCACAACTGGCTGACAGTGCCTGCCACGCTCTATATATCAAACCATGTTCTGCACAGCAGCAAAGAGAAGCCAGCATGTAAGACTATACACCAGTACATGGCACACTGTATGTGACACAATGCACCACCTAGCCACAAGAGGTATATATCAAGCTAATGCATGAAGAAAGATGTCATCCATTGCAATGAATGTAAAGTACAATTACAGTATTACCAGTATACCACAGTAGACTTTGATGCCAAACCCCTGCCTAACATATGTGCACAGTTGTTGATATAGGTGCCATACTGCTGTACTAGACTATACATGTTGCTAGATACACACGTATACCCTGTAACACAGATATGATTGAGGGCATGGTACATGCATAATTACACACACATCAGACATACATACAACACACAAATGTATGCCAACCCAGATGAGCTGTACTTGTGTACCATACAGTCCTGTGTGCCACTACTTACAAAACCTTATGCCTGTGGTAAGTAATCTGTGAGGACTACAGGGAACACACAAAACAATGATTAATTAAATAATTGATTAATGAGGACAAGTAGCTCATCAATTGGATGAGAGTTATATAAAAGCAGATGTATTCAGTTTTATTTTAAAACCTGAAGAAGCGTACTTGGATGTACGTGAAAGCGCTTGTTTGATATATACCTCGAATAAATCTTGTTTGTTCATCATCGTGGTGGTCTCCACTTGTTTTATCTTGTGAATAGTTTTTGTACTTCTAGTGGAGATCCTTGGATGGTAACTTTCCTGTTGTTCCTGATATTTTTGTGTTTCTTGGGATTTTGTTACCAACACACGATGGATAACCCAGCAGTGGAGCTTGACTACAATCCAAACTTGAAGACTTCAGTTAATAAGTGGAACGATATTATCCACCAACAAGAAAACCCATTGCTAAATTTGGACTTACATATACCAGTCCCCAACACTACAGGTACTGTGATTGACTTCAAAGAGTTTTTTAATTGCCTAAGAGATCTTGAGAATAATTTATACAAACTACATAGATTGATATGGCAAAGAAGACACTTAGAAGCATGCCTTCATTTTCAAGTTATACCTCGAGGCATGCGAGTTCTTTGCATGCCCACTTATGGGGATAGTCATCCCATATTGTTGAAAAAATGGCAAGAACTCAATATAAGTTTTAGCAAACAATATATTAACTTTTTAATTGACTACTTCACCCCTATTGAAAAAGAGTTAGCGACTAAAGTGGAGACTCTGCATAGGGATCTGCTTAGTCGCTTTAAAGGTGAAGCACACAATAAGAAAATTGATGCCATGTGCATACAGGTTACTGCATTCAGCGATAGACTACAACAACAAAAATATAAAAAACTCCAGAGGGACTACCGGGATTTCTTATCAGGACAGATTTTTGTCTGGCCGAGAACACAATACCAGACCAATGACCAAGAAACTCCATCTGTTGCTATTAATAAACAACAACATATGACTGACATTGCCACCTTAAATATTATATCCACTGACATTGCCCCTTTGAGTTCAACACCAGCTGAAGAGATTGCAGCCTTGAATAATATAGGAATGACGTCAACAGAAGGAGACACGCAAGTAGATAACATGGCCACGATGAATACGCCACCCCCAAATCAAGAAGGGCTAAGAAGTTCAGATTTCACGACCAATATAGGTGGAATGAGACCTAAAGCAAATTCAGCTACTATTCGTAGTGGTTTTTTACCACTCCCAGTACAGTATCGTACACAAGCTCGGATGAGATCTAACAGCAGAGGCAGATGAAAAAGAAAGTTTTCGGAAGAGACAACAGAGGTAAGGAGAAGACAAAGGAACTGAATGAATTAGTATTTAATCTTTCAAGCCACGTATTAACTGAAAATGAGAGGAGCCTTTTAAACAAAGGCCTCTCGTTTATTCCATCGCAGAGTAGCAATCTTGCAGAAGTTTTAATTGACTTATGCTTATTTGCGAGAACTGTGTCTTTGAAACTTTACTATAAGGATGTTCATGAGGCGGATATCAGTATTGAATGATGTTTCAAAAAGAAAAGTGTGTTTGTTCCTGAATTTCTGTTTAACATTGATTGTTTTATACAACTATGTGAAAAGGACTTTTATAAGTATTTTTCAAATCCCATACTTAGAAGTAAGAATAAGAATGTTTTTTATAACTTAGATGTTCATGAACGGTGTTCGTTGTCAGCCTTGTCTCAAGACCTTAGTCTAACTATAAAACCAGCAGACAAGGGAGGAGGATTGGTACTAATGGACATCACCTTTTATACAGGCTTAATGTCTACTATGTTAAATGATACTGAAAAATATGAATTGATAGATAATAAGAGACTCATTAAAATAGTGAGCATGGTTCATGATACATTATATGATCTACTTATGTGTAGACAGATAACGAAAGATTTGTATGATTATTTTTTAATAGAAGAACCTTTAGTTCCACTTATAAAGGGACTTCCTAAGATGCATAAAGGTATCTTTCCTCCTCCCATATGCCCCATAGTGGCAGGTGATAAATGGGTTACAGAGAACATTTCACACTATTTGGAATTTAGACTAGGACCAATAGTTAGAAGTTTACCCACTATAGTGAAAGACACCTATCAGTTGCTAAATGATTTTCACCTCTTAGTAGAAAGTGATAGCGTACCATCTTCCTTTCTATTGGCATTTTTAGATGTTAAAAATTTATTCACAGTTATTCCAAACGAATATGGTATTGAAGCTGTGAGGGAATTGTTACACAGTAATGGCACTTTAGATAAGGATTTACAATTGTGTACTTTGCTAGATATGGTATTAAACAATAATTTGTTTTCTTTTCAAGGTGATTTATATATACAGACATGGGGGGGGTTGCGATGGGCACCCCCTGTGCCAATTCTTATGCGAATCTGGTTATGTATCATTGAGAGTCTCAATATTTGTTTAATAGTAGTTTTATGGACAATATTATTTTATATAGATGTTTTGTTGATGATATACTTATTATTTGGAAGGGTGAATATAAGTCACTGGAACAACTGGTTGATTATCTTGAGTCTACAACTGATTTCCTAAGGTTCACCTTAGAATCATCATCTAGTAGGATAGATTTTCTGGACATTACCATCTCTAGAAATGTAGAAGGTTTATTATCTACCACATTAAACAGGAAACCATGTTGGAGAAATGCACTACTGCAATTCAACAGCATGCATCCACGATTTATTTTTCCTAACATTGTTAAGAATCAATTTATGAGAGTTTCCAAGTTATGTGATAACATCATAGAAAGAAATATACAGTTTAATACCCTGAGCGATTTATTTTTGGACAGGGGCTATCCACATGATATGATAGAAAACATGAGATATGATACACTCATCATGACTGATTCAAGTGTCAATATTACCAATATTACAGATGACCATCATGATATTATTACTAATAAAAGACAATTTAACAATAGGTCTGCCTTTAAGATATACTCTAATTATACCAATAGGAAAGTACCTTTTGTTACTAGATATACAAATGATATCAAATATATTACAGATATCATAAAGAAAAATTGGGATGTGATGCTTGTAGATCGAGATACCAGCAATATAGTGGGTACAAAACCTATATTTAGATATAGGAACAGTAAGAATCTTAAGAGGTTATTATGCCTTGAAAAAGCCAAGATAAGTCCTATAGTCAGGAATGGACAACTTCAGACTTATGGTACTTTTCCATGTACTACATGTAACATGTGTAAGTTTATTACTAGTGAATATCAATTTATTGTTCCTGAATTAAATTACACACATAACTTTAATTTTCATGCTACATGTAACACCATGAATTTGGTATATTTAGCCACCTGTATTAAATGTAATGCATACTATGTGGGGCTTACTTCAAGAAGGCTGAAAGACCGCATTTATAATCATATTTACGATATAAGAAAGATGAATTTAACAAATGCTTTGGCTAAACATGCAAGCTTGTATCATGACCACACTTTCAAATTTAAGGTTTTACAAGTCATGAAATCCATTAAGAAAGGTGGTGATAGTCAGAATTATCTAGAGAAGGCTGAACTAGAATGGATTTTGAAATTGAGATCTCATATTGAACCAGGACTAAATTGTGCTGTTAGCATAAAGCCTGTGTTAGCTGCACGCAGATAATTATCTTGTGTATATATATATATACCTTTAACATAAGTTAGTGTTAGCTATATGTAGATAACCATCTCTGTATATATACTTATATGTTTCTATGATTTAGTTACATACAATTATATTACCTGTTACATAGTTCTGTAGTTAGTTAGTTATCATGATAGCTTATAGTATCAAATATTCTCTAAATGATATATACATTTTCAGCATTTTTAATTGTTCTAATTGTTTTATTCATTTCATTTATTTTTATATATGCCTTACATGCTTATAAATACATATACATTAGTATTTATGCTCTTGTGTATACACTTTTTATATTTATATATATTTTTATCTCGTTTTAAGGAATCTAAATGATTAATTAAATAATTGATTAATGAGGACAAGTAGCTCATCAATTGGATGAGAGTTATATAAAAGCAGATGTATTCAGTTTTATTTTAAAACCTGAAGAAGTGTACTTGGATGTACGTGAAAGCACTTGTTTGATATATACCTCGAATAAATCTTGTTTGTTCATCATCGTGGTGGTCTCCGCTTGTTTTATCTTGTGAATAGTTTTTGTACTTCTAGTGGAGATCCTTGGATGGTAACTTTCCTGTTGTTCCTGACATCAGACATACATACAACACACAAATGTATGCCAACCCAGATGAGCTGTACTTGTGTACCATACAGTACTGTGTGTCACTACTTACAAAACCTTATGCCTGTGGTAAGTAATCTGTGAGGACTACAGGGAACACACAAAACAGTGTTTCCAAGCAATGTGAACATACACCATACTGTACTGTTTAGGCCTACAGCTTCAGGTCATACTACAGTTCATATGGGAGTTGGATTCACCAGCAGTACCACTCACTATGCATACATGTATTGCTTTAGCCTACAATGGGACACCACAGTCAACAACAAGGGACTACGTCACACCGTATGCCATACTACTTTTTCTGCCTAGCAATAGCTTACACATCTTTTGCTGGGATCACAGCTAGGACACAAACTACCATGACAGAAACAATTTCACACTAAGCTATCACACCTTTACAGACCTTGCACACATTCACCAACACATTCACCATCACACTCAGTCAACCTCACATAGCAATTATTGCACTAAGTACATGTGTGTGTGCATCGTGTCATGGGTAGGTAATACGCTATTGGCCCTAGGGCCTACAGCAGCCTAGCCATACACTACCCTGGCCTTTGACACACATGTAATTTAATTTCCCCTGTCAACCAGAGCCACAGAGGTGATTCCCGGGGGTGTATTTCCTGTCTCATAAAACAATCATCAGGAGTATTTATGACAACTGCTAATGAGGAGCTTTGTTTGCTATTGATAGGTGGTTTGTCCCAGAGTATGGCATGTCTCTGAGTTAGGACTCTATCCCTCCAGCATGTGCTGTTTAGTGAGCTGACAAGGTGTAGGGCCCTAGAGCGTGTATCTGGGAGGGATTATAATATGTTTACGTGGAGGATGTCCAACAGCTATGGGTGTGACATAGCTCAGTATGTTAGGCACAGGTCACCTCTGGGTAGGCGGTATGCAACACAGTGTAGCTGTGGTTTTGTGAGTCGGTCTGCATAGGGCATCTGTTTTAGGCCGGTATTACTCTTTGTGAGGTATGTCTGTGGCCTTTCCAGTTGCTGTAGTTGGCATTGTTCTCTCTAATGGGTTTTAAGTGTGATGAGTAGAGGGGAACACTGACCTATATTTCACTAGATGACACACCTTTTGTGATGACGTGTACCACGTAGACAGAGTACATGACCAGTGTGGCACTGTGATTATCAATGGGGAGGCTACTGTCCACCTGTGTCCCATGTTCCCTTGTCACATCTTCGGTGTTAGGTAGACTAGCACCTATGTGGTAGTTAATGGGTACAGTGTTCTGGCAAGAAGGGATGGCACTGCAGTGTCAACACTGAGCTGCAGTCCATACCTTGGTCGCCAGGCACCTGTCACAGTAAGTACGCCCCATGTCTCTCTCCCTCTATCTATATATTATCTACATATCTATATATATCTATCTATCTATTTATATATATATATATATATATATATATATATATATATATATATATATAAAATCTGTATATAGATATATATATATATATATATATGTGTATATATATATATATATATATATATATATATATATATATGTATAGCTATATATCTATATATATATATATATATATATATATATATATATGTATATACACACATACACATAGACATCCATTGCTGTACATATAGATGTACATATAGGCACATATACAGTCCACTATTCATGGTGGGAATATCAATTATGCAACAGTTGTGAGATATACAGTTATGTAATAATATTGCACAGTGTTGTGCAGACTGCATTGAAGGTGTCCTCAGCCCATGTAGCTTTAGCAGACCTCACTGTCTGCAACACTGCAAAACTGACAGAGCATACCCACAGCGTTTAACCACCACATGTCATATACCAGCACTGCATTCTGTTTTCTTTGCCACACACTACAACCTACATAGAAATATGCACATAACAACCTTCAACAATGTATATATATATATATATATATATATATATACACCCTTCACAAACAGTTGCAGTATGTCCCTTGCCCTATGCACATGTACAGATACATAGAGATACGTACTGCTGCCACATATGGATGATTCAGAGTATGTAGAGTACTCTTCATAAACATCTACTACATGCCAGCAAATACATATGTGTTACATGCCTTTGCTTTGTATTGCTCTGTGCCATCTGTTTTAAAGGAAATATTTTTTTTCTCTGTCTGTTGCTGTTGCTCTTTCTTTTTCTGTGTCTCTCTGTTTCTGTCTCTTTGTCTATGTCTGTGTCTCTGCCTCTGTCTCTGTCTCTGTCTTTCTCTCACTCTCGCGCTCTCTCTCTCTTGCTGCAATGAGATTATGGCATGTGTGGACAGCAAGTACAGCCTGCTTTTCTAGGTATCTGCACATGTGCATGTGATGCCCTCTGCACCAGTTGGTGCACACCATTTACTAATTGCATGCAGCCTGCTGTGTGGTAATTGCAGTACTCACTGTCATAGCAGCCCACTGCTATAAAATGCTAGGTTAGGTAGGCATAATCCTTTCAAAGTGGGGCCCATGCTTGTTTGCTGTGGACACCGTTGTGTCAGTCAGAAGGTTGGTATACTTCTTATCTCTGAAGCTAGGGTTGTAGCCAGTGATATGTATGTTGTACTCAAACCTGAATGTTGCTGCTTCTAGTACACACTTGTCAGTGTATAATTTTACTCACCCCTCCAAATGCTTACACAAGATACATGGGAGTATGTACTTTCTTTTCTAATTAGACTATTAACTGCCATACAAAAGTAGTTATTGCAATGTATTCCTCTGGCACATGAACTGTTTGTGAACTACTATACTGTAAATATTAATTACCTCACTTCTGAACAGTTTGTTGTTTATTTGTGTTGACATTAGCACAGGCTGCTCAAGACAACTGGACACATTTCAGTACTGAGTATGCCTACCTACATCCTTGGTAGAGCCTGAATACACAGGTATATTGTTCTTTTGGGTAGGGGTGCAGAAGTACAGAGAGCATTATATATTATTGTGTGATGTTTATCTTGCTGAACATACAGGGTTGCTGTGTACCTGTTAGTCTAACAAGGCAAGTAGTCTGTCTGTGTAGCCCCACTTGTGGACATATCCAGATGGTAGCCAGAGGCTAGCCTATTATTCTTTGTCTGTGCACCACATCGGTCTTTTCTGCACTGGAACAATGGCATTGCCACAGTTGGTTGATAACAGTACATGGTTACATCCTTTGATATTTCTGTGTTGTACTCCTACATAAGCCTCTGCCAGGCCTCTGATACACTCAGGTATATATTTGACCAGCCGCAGGGAAAGGTACATATAAGTGAGGTACACCTGTAATATGTTACAGACATTAAGTTGAGACTGTGAGAGAATCAAAGCATATGTATTAATACACCTTTTCTGACGTGCATGCAGTGTGTACTCTTACTTATTGACATTATTCATTAAGTGTAATTCCGCACTTTTTGGCCTACCGTCAGTACTTTTCAGAGAGATTCTGAGGGACAAAGCTAACATTTGTTTACGAATCAGGGGCATCCCTGAAAAGCAGTCACAGTTGGGAAGTATGGTCTCTGCCCTATTCAAATATGCCAGTGTTTATCCTACTATGATACTGTGTGGGGTTTGTAAAGTGCTACTGTAACATTATTTCCTGCTAGATTGGCTGGTTCTCTTTTCACAGTCATGTCATGCAATTCCACAACAACTGCTGATAAAGATCCACAGAACAGGATTTGTGTTATGGCATTCCTATTTTCCCTTTATTCACTCATTGTAATGCATGATATATTTATTACAGCACCAACTTGTTCTATATCTACTGTGGCCTAGTGGTACTTCACGCAGTGTAGTGTGTCCAAGGTCCAGGGTTTGAGACTGACAGAAGTGTTTTATTTGGCTGCTCAGCAGAACAAGGGCCCTGCCATGCAGAGTGACTATGGCACTTTTAAGCAGTTGTAAGTGGGTTTGTGTGGGTTTGCGCGATGCTTAGCAATACTTAGCTAAGCACACACATGCGCACACTCACTCAAACCCACTAACTACTGCTTAAAAGTGCTTACTCCCACTAACCTCCATGCTAATTTCTTTGAAAGAAAAGAAAATGGGGAGATAGGAAAGTGGTGAAAAAGGGGGCACAAAGAGGGAAAGACAGTAGGGAAACCAGCTCAGAATGTGCAGGATGAGCGTAGGGAAGGTCCATAGCTGCCCATTTCTTTACCAGCAACAGATGTGCATTTGTTAGGAATTTGGAGTGAAATTTGAAACCTTCCACCCCTGAGAGAGGGGGGTGAGGACAACAAAGTATGTTGTACTTCCAATTATAATTATCAGTATACATGTCCAGTGGGCATGTGTGCAAAATGGGCAGCTATGTATGGGGCGTAATTTTTTTGTGGGAACAGATTGCCCTTTTTTTTTTTTTCAGGTGAGAGTGGAATGTGAGGTCAAGGAAGTAGGTATATTTGGGGAGGTAGGTTGGGGAGGTAAACAGACAAGACAAACAAGACGCATACAGGGGCAGAATATGACACATGGGGTGGGTGAACACAATTGACGGGGACGGATGTTTGGAAATCCCAAGCCCATGAGCCCACAGATTGTAACAGTGGAACTGAGATCCCCACCCATGGGCAATCACCACTGCACCTTCACAGCCCCAAGGGTGGCTGCGCTGGGGGCTGCATAGGATGGGCAGGCTCACCCTTGAGTCATGCCACTCTCGCCTCGAGCTGGCATAGAGGATCAGTGACTGAACGCTGGATCTCCCTACGCACCACATCCCGGACCCTTCAGAGGGTGACAGGTGGCCCTTCTCTGCCCACACTTGCATGGGGGGGGTGAACCCCATCCCCTGCAGCGCTTCCACCTGAGGGTGGCACAGGACCAATGGAGGAGGGGAGCCCGGGCTGGGCACCGGACCTGCTGGTGCCAGGTGCAATTGCCAGCTGAGGATGCACAGGTGGGTCCACTGGGACCGGCCTTCCCATACATTCTGTGTTTAGGTGTGTTTAATTACAACACAGACAACAGCATTCCAAATTAGTTGTAACAGCAGGCAGTAATATTCCCATTAACCCAACACACCAGGGTTCCAACAGTTGAACAGCAAGCATAACACATGCATATATTGAACGGCAGTGGACATTCCAACAGCATGCAGGGATGATTGGTGGCAACAGGCCACCAAGATTGTGGTGTTTGAACAGGGCACATGCATCAAAGTAAATGCAGATATTTATAGAACAATGGGACATATGTCCCAACAAATGTTTTGAGATTAGACATACCCATTGAGGTGTGGAATTGCATTGTTTATGCACATACAGTAGGGTGTAAAAAGATACCTCCATTAACATCTTATAAGTACTTTTAGTCTACACTACATTCCTATTTACTGCAGGTGTATATCCCCTACATGTATTATTACACTAGGCAACATGCATTAGGTTGTGTAATGGGTTTGGCTAGTTCATTATATACCTGACCTATATATGACATGCTAACTGTCCAAGATGCAGATGTTATTGCTACATAGTTATATATTTTATTTATATTTATATATCTACATATCTGGATGTGTTCACATGACATTTTCAGTTATATTTCTACAGAAACCTACATTTCATGTAGCACACTCACATTTCTGGGGAACACATTAACAAGCTACTCATGTGCCAGATTTACCTATACATGCCAACCATTAACCAACTGTTGAGGACTGTATATATGCTTCACAGCTACTGGCACTTCCTTCATCCACTTTATATGGGACTGCCCAACTGTGGGTTGACAGCACTTAATACAACAGTACTATCTGTATAATGCAAGGGTACAACAACATTTCAAAGTAAGTGACACAGACACACTCCAAGTATTATACCTTTATTAATTGCATGACATACTTTTCTACATGCTCTCTCATTTATTTGATATTACAGTGCATACAGAAGACTTATTCAAGATGCATTATACCTTTATTAATAGGTTACAACACTCTTTTTCAGACTCGCTCGCTTATTTTATATAACAGTACATGCAGAGATATTATTCTGGATTTATTTTACCTTTATTAATGGGTTACTACACTCTTTTTCTGGCTCTCTGACTTATTTTATATAACAGTACATGCAGAGGAATTATTCAGGGCATTTTATGGCTTTATTATTGGGCTACAACACTTTTTTTCAGGCTCTCTCACCTATTTTATATAACAATACATGCAGAATAATTACTAACCTGCCTGGTGGCGGAGCCTTAGCAGCCTATCTGCATAGGCTTGCTGATTCGCAGCACAGACACCTGCACCTGTGAAGTAAATTAAGGGATACCTATCCATTATATAGACTAAATTAGCATGCCTTACATACTTCATTCCATGGCTACCTACTCAGTAATGGGGCATCTTGCATGTCACAGGCTTCCTGTATCCATTGGTTCAGTAGGTCCTGCTTCCGTCTCTTCAGGTCTGCATGGCGGTGATGGACCTGCTCACCAGTCCAAGGGATGCCTGTGGCACTGGTGAGATCATGAGCTAACCGGTTCCAAGCCTCTGCTTTGTACTCCGTCCCTTGGAACTGGCCCTGCAGGAGTCTTGACTCATGATGGTGGACAAGGAGCCAAATCATGTATTTTGACTCCTCGATGCCCCAGCGTTGTGCTCAAAAGTGAGTACCCTCTCCAGCACCAGCCATTCTGACTGCAGATGGGAGCTACAATCAGTTATGGCGAGTATTCCCACCTATGGAGCTTAAATATGCCTCATTTCCCCGCACTTTTTTGTGATTGGCCGTTTTCGAAAATTCTCGGCTGACTGCAGACCTGCTTAGCAATGGTTAACCTTCCATTTATAAGTATATGTAAGTTAACTGTGCATGTTTACCTTAAGCTGTCATGGCTTAGTGGTTCAGTATTTTGATTATAGTGCACAGTGTCCCAGGTTCGAACCTTGTCATAGCTTTTTATTTTACTACTGTCCAGACAGGCTAGGGGATGTGTCTGTGTTTAGGCCACTTTGCACTATGTTGCTCCACGTTGCCCGACGGTGCGCTGGTTAGCACGGCGCGCAGCTCCACGCAAAGGTATTGTACTAGGTAAAGCGCTGCTTAGCTATACGCAATAATATCGCGCTAGGTAAAACCTTGCTTATCTATAGGCAATGTTATTGCGCTATGTAAAACACTGTTTAGCTATGGGCAATTATATTGCGCTAGGTAAAACATTGCTTAGCTATGGGCAATTATATTGCACTAGGTAAAACGCTGCTTAGCTATGGGCAATTATATGTCAATATCCCCAATGCTGCTCACCTTCTTATCTTTATATGTATACATTTTGTTCACTAATACATAGGCCATTTCAATGCTTTTTAATAAGATTTCTTTCATATATGTCAGGAATTATTATATATACTAATTTAAAACATAAAATAGACAGGGAAGTGGTGGGACTAGAACCGGGAATGTCTCCTCTTTGTGCGAATGCTCTACCACTACACTATTGCTATTTGGCTTGATTTGCATAAACATTTCTTATTATGCTCTTCGATGTCGAAATTGCAGCTAAGCAATGGGCACACCCGCGCAAACACGCGCAAATACAGGCAGCTATATCGGGAATTATAAAAAAAATTAGTTTACAGTTTACATTTACAAAGGGGTTTAGTATGTGGGGATGTGTACTGTTTGCTATGTGTACATTTCAGCGGACTCGCTCATTGCATTTGTCTTTTTCACTTTATATGGTTGCAGGGGCATGGATATTTAGACTGCTAGGCAGTCCGACACGCCCCCTGCAGTCTTACATGCTCCATGTAAGCCTTCCAGTTGAGTCAGTGCCCTCATGCATATGCATGATGTGCTGACATCGTAGTCTTAAATGGCAGTCTCCGAGTAAGACTTGGTTAGTCTTACTCGGAGGATTACTGAATCCCGGCCATAGTGTACTATGAGAATAATTGTTTTTCTTCCCTAAAGCATGCCTATGGTTCTACACAAAAAAAAAAAATCACAATTTTTTTTTCCAAAGAATAGTTAGAGACATTGTGCAATTGTTACCAGCTAGTGATAATATGCACATTAGAAATTACAATCACAAAGATTTATTTTCCATTTATATATATATATATATATATATATATATATATATATATATGTTGATATAACTTCAGATATACAGATATTTCAACAGATTTTCATGTTAAGGAGTACCTAAACAGGTTTGGTTTCATAATGTTTCTGAAGGCTTTGGTATTATGTATTAATGAGATCAGTACAAAAAAAATCATGGTGATGTAATATCAATTACATATTACAGTTATTTAAAAATAAATGAGAAATAAAATAATTTTCTGTTCCTTCAAATTCCATATAGACCTGTACAATAGTTCCTGCTCTAAAATATTTATTTGTTTTAATGTGTTAAACAGAACAGAACACTGATCCACAAGGACCTGTTTTGTAGAACACTGATAGAGGTGGACCTATTTCAACCTCAGCCATGGAAAATAAAGGCAAAATAGTGACACTATAAAATCGTAGCCATTGACAGCAATATCACAGAAAAGGTAGCAAGCAAGGTAGATTTGAGGCTATACAGTGCTGCCACTGATAAAATATAATAATTATGCAATAAGAACATTGTAGAGTGGTAAATAACATTTAAGCAGGCTTACTGGGCATAGCTATGGCAGTACAGAGAAGGAAATGAAAGGAGAGCATAAGAAGAAAATTGCTGAGGAGAAGCATAGGAGAGTTATTTTAATGAGAAATTGGTAAGGAGCGAGTTATTAACCTGGAAGTTCTAGAAGAATTGGGAAAAACTGTGTTTGTTTAGTAGGTACAGAGTTTGTGCATGAGAATTAAGTGGGGAGGAATTGTTTTGTTTAGCACAGTAGCCCTGCAAGGGTTTTAGTTGCTTAAGACAGCATAAGTTAACGTTGTTAAAGCATGCATTCTAACACTGGGATTTGTATCTTTTTTGTTTGTTATTGGTTGTTATTCCCCGACACTGTAAGCAATTGCAAGTTACCATGAAGTTAAATATGAATTTGGTATAAGAGGTTAGAAATATTACAGATCATCTTATGTAAATTAAGTAACAATCCCAAAAGTAGATTGTGAAAGGCTTTTAAATTTGGACTATAGCAACTAAACTCGGCAGGTTTTTCATTATGATCACAACGTCTATGAGCAATTAATAACAAGATTTTTTAACTGGATGCTGTACTATAAGGCTTATAATCAGAGCTAGCACAATTTTCTATTTTATACCAGCATTAAAAAAATATAAATGCTCTTGTGTGCATACTGAGGAAGATTAGTAAATAAATTCTATAGTGCATTTGGTCTTAGGTACCTGAGTCATACTGCATTCCCTCAGACACTGCTGTCCCATGAACATGACAGTCACCAGGGTGCCACAGCCTCATACAATCTAATCAACAGCAGCGCTGCAGAATAATTGCATGCATTCGAGAGGATGTAGTTAGTGCGCACTTCAGTGATTAATTCCAGTTCACTGAACAAAACATACGCTTTATGGCTCAACATTCATAGCAGCTAACATTAGGCCTTTAATACCTCTTTCCTTCTGAAATATGAAACAGAAGCACATTTTTGCATAAATGATTTGTACGCACCACAGTGTACTGCTGACTCTTGCTATGTTATACTTGCCTATAAAGCAATGCAGCATAATATTCCTGTTATAAAATTTCATATGGCTCTGCTTGAAGTATGCACATTTATACTTCATCAGCATTTGCTTAGAAGGAAGAAAATAATATAATATTTCAATGTAAGATTTTTATAGTTTTATGGTCATATGAATAAAAATATGACTATAAACATGAAAGTAGATCTAGTTTACATTCTAGTTATGGATTTCCTACTCTTTTCAATATGGAACAATGCTTATTCTCTCGACAGTTTCCTGCTGCAATATCTAAGCCTCACTGAATCTTTTCAGTTGATTCTGTACTGTTACTTAACTACCTCCATCCTAAGCGACCAGCATCTTACTTTTTCCCCTATTTTTTCTCCAAATTCTTTCCATCCTGCAGAAACAGAGATTGATGTGGGAGATGCAGTCAGACTCAGTTATTTATTCCTTTATCTATTTGCTAATTGCAGATTCTGTTTACCTAAGAGCTTATTTGTTTTTCCTCATAAATATTATTCCATTCCTGCCATTGATATTAATGAAGTGCTCACTGTTTCTACTCATAACACCTCTTCCAGAAGGCTCCTTGATGAACAATCAGAGATTATTTAAAAAGAAAACAACGTCTCTATATTTCTTTCATCTGCCTTTAATTTGACATTTACCCTGTTGTTATCATACTTCTGTTTTTGCTTGAAAGTTAAAATATTTACAATTGTACATCATGTCCGTTGGCTCTGTGCTCTTGCTTCAATTTACAATTCTTTTTTTTAGCTGTTCTTAGTCATACTAAGACAAAGTAAAGTCCTGTAAACTACACAGGGACTCTTATCAAATGCTTTCAAGGAGAAGTAATATGTCTTCCTATTCAGTTCTTACTGCAGAACAGACCATATGCCTAAATGTCCAGCCCTGTAAATAGACTAAGTAAATAAACTGGATTACCTCATCGGAATATGCCCTTTGTCTGCATCCATGTATGATCTCAGACACCTGGCCAAGTTTATTTTCTTTTACCATTTCCTATATTATTTACTTCTCAATATTCCAGAGTCTGCTATAAGAATTCTAATTTTATTTTTCAGTGATACCTTAATGGCCTTACATATATATATATATATATATATATATATATATTTATATATATATATATATATATATATATATATATATATATATATATATATATATATATATATATATATATATATATATATATATAGATGTATGTATGTATGTATTGTCTCACTGTTTAATTTAACCCTTGTCATTTCATTCCTGGTTGTTTGCTGGCCATTGAGATATATGCTGTTTTATTCTTTTTCAGACTTAACATTGCTTGCTGGATTTCTAAACAGTATCATTATTAATAACTGAAAGAGCTGCTAACTTGTCTTCATAGTCTCTTTAATATCTGGATTTTGTTTGTTTGTTGCATTCTTATTATTTGTGCTGCTTGTAGTTTTATACAGCCCATCTGAAATTACTTATAGTAGCTCACTTCCTCCTTCATATTTTTATCTGCAAGCATCACCAAGGATCTATTCTTGGT
This sequence comes from Protopterus annectens, assembly GCF_019279795.1. NCBI lineage: Eukaryota > Metazoa > Chordata > Ceratodontiformes > Protopteridae > Protopterus > Protopterus annectens. Next base: position 1,028,501,703 of record NC_056739.1, on the reverse strand, counting down.
TCCTTATAATTAAACATGTTGATACATGACATCTATAAAGCTTTCAAACAGGCCACTATAGTCCAGCACGCAGAGGATTCCACTCCCCTCTGCTATGCTCAACAACTAAACTTCAACAAATCACCCAAGAATCTTTGAATTTTAAACTGGATAATTCTCATCTACTCCTAAATCCAAATAAATAAATCAATAAGTTAAAAAAACGAAAAAAGAAGACAGATACCAGCATTAACAACATTCCAGGTCGAAAATAGCAAAAACTGTAGTCTCCAAGAATCAAAACTGACTCAGAAATGGCCAGGCAATTTATGTGAGAGGGGATAGTGGTCTGAAACCTATGTTAAAAGGAAGACCATTGTTCAGATAACATAGTTTTAAGTTTTAGATTTTGATATAATGTTTTTGTATTTTTTTATATATATTTATTTTATTTTGTATGTTATTGCTGTGACTTTGAATATGTATTTTTAAGCAGCTTTTGCAAGCATAAATATGAAATAATTGTCTTGTTTCTTTAATAACAATGAACTTTTACTGACTGGATAATTGATAATAGCCTCTTATATTTAAATGGCAAAATAATCAGTTTAGAATTACATCTGAAGAAGCAGTATCTCTGCGATAGCACTCTTGTCTGTTTATGAATAAAGAAAGTTTTACTCTACATACTAGATTGCCTGGCCATTTCTGAATCAATTTTGTTTCTTGGAAATAAATAAGTTAATTATATTTATTCATAAGCAGTTCTGTGAGCAGAAGACTTTCTGTTGTATTATGTCAGTCAGTAACACTAAAACTGAACAGGTTTCACAATGACACTAGCAATAACCAACCAAACTTTGACCAACATACATCACAACTTATAAAACAGAATAGAGCAAATCTTTATCTCACCAACTCTGTGAGAAAAAACACTGCGTGGTATTCATAGTTATTAAGTAAACATTTTACGGAAAGCAGCTTGATTCACACACAAGCACAGATCTGGCACAATTCTTAGAGGCTGTTTTTGCTAACACATGATGGCCACAAATAAATGCAAGCAAATGAAGTAATAATGGGATGCTAATGAGGAATGATGTAAAACTTTGTATGCTAATAAACCATCTTCCCACCTGCTTGTGATTCACAGTCACAGTCTGACCTATGTTTGCATCTTCCACAGATATGTTATAAAAGCAGAATTGCATTGCTATTTCCCAGTCTGAGTTGCTTGTCTTGGCTGAGCCAAAACTGCATGAGCCCAGCAGCATTTGCTGGCCAAAAGGCAAAGACACAAACAGAGAGAAACTCATCTAAATTTTTGAGAATCAGGGAACTCAAAATAGGTTCAGCATAGACAGACATTGCAAGGGTCTCAGTTAGCATTTCTGGTCTCTACACAGGTACTGGGGGGATCCATGACATTCTTATCCCTGTCAATGTTAAGGTATATATATAACCCTCACTGGGTCCCCTTTATAATGTCGACCCACCTGTAGCTTTCCAGGATCCCCTGAAGCCGTGGTGAATGACACCCATGAAAAAGCAAGTGGAGCTGCAGAAGATAATCTTACTAGAGACCTGTCCCAAACTCCTATTGTCACCAAGAGAGTCTTTGGCATACTCAAAGTCCATTTCAGATGTTGGATGAGTTTGAGGGTGCCTTCAGTATAACACAGTTACTGCATGCATGATCTTTATTGAGTGTTGCACTCTGCATGACAGCATCATGTGCCAGTCTGGTGGTGAAGTGACCTATGCTGTCACTGTGACTCCAAGTTCAAGTCCTACTATGATTAAAGATGGCCAGCTGGCAGCAATAATAGTAATGGACCCCATGTGGCAGGCTTATGCACAACATACAGTACTACAGGTTATGAGGTGGCAGACCATGAAATTCCAGTTAGTCTTTCCTTTATTATAAAAAACACAGAGTATAACTGATGCATGCAGTGCAGTACATTGTGTGGGCTGTGATGTGTGGTTTATTGTCTACTGTCACATTTCATCAGACATTCCCTCATCTTTAAATGATCTCTTTTTACAGAATAGGTAGTATTGTTTATAAAAGTAATGCCTGACTGCTCAATGACTCCAGTGCAATAATGTTATAAGGTGTCATGTAAGGATTATTTACATTAACTATTTTGAAGAAGAAATTTTGCTTAGGAACTGTACTTAAGTTTGCACATACTGAATCATCTGAAATGGTAAATTTATAAGGAAGTATTAGCTCAGTATTTGACTTCTTGTATTTCATAAAATTGTATGTATTACAATCTCTAAACTTATATTTAATATAAGTTCGTACCTTGTACTGGAATGGAAAATGTATCACATGCTTTTTTTAATGCAATGTTTCCTAAGTTTTAACTATGAAATATTAGAAATTATACAATGACTGCCGATTTTATCCCAAAATGTGCACACTGATTGGCCAGCCCAACCAGCGTGCCCATTGTGAATCCGACATATACTAATGGAAGAAGGTCCGGTCGCCTGGACTTTTTCCATTAGTATAAGTCTTGATTTTTTTTTCCTTTGTGTTAAGTAGCAACGGAGAATGGAAGATCTCCATTGCTGTAATCTCGCTATGTTAAACAAGTTTAACATAGCGAGATAACTTTAGAAAAGCAACGGAGATCTTCCTTTCTCTGTTGCTTCCTCTACACAGCTCTGATGTACTGCGTAAGCACATCAGAAAAAGCCCCAGAATAGCGGAAAACAACGGAAGGGCACCACGCAGGTATTATACAAAGGCATTATTTAAGAAAAGTAAGTATTTTTTTCTTAAATAATGTCATTGTATAATAGCAATAACCCACTTCTGGGTGTGGGTAATGCTAGATTTAGATTTACCCACGGTTGTCTTTGGTAACTCAGGCTTCACCCTTGTGACCAAACCACACCAACTGTGGTTAAATCTAGCATTACCCACACCCAGATGTGGGTTATTGCTTAATGATTTACTGTTCCCACTTAAGGTAACGCACATCACATTAATTCATTGTATCATGCCCACCAAGTTGTGCCCTCAGAAATAGAGATAATCATTTGTACACTGCTGAGGTTGAAGTTGCAATAGTGCTAGTGTAGATGGAAAGATACTCGTGTAATCTTTTTTTGTTTTCTGGTGTGTGTTAGCCTTTTAATAGTGTGTATTATTTGTTTTATTTTCTGCATCACTGTCTACTTTACCGTTGCTCAATTGATACTCTTGATAATGGATGTATGGATCCTTAATGGTGTTAACCACTGCAGTTTGCATATTATGTCCTCAACCTTCATTTCTACATTATTTTATTTAATTGCAGCATTACCATTTTTTTAAATAAAGTACACGCATACATGCACACACATAGGATCTTTATATTTTATTATACTGGGCACATATATTATGCAGCTATTTTTTTTTTCATTTTGTTAACAAATTCATGGTTTTCTCTGAATCACAAAAATACATGAGTTTGTATGTCAACACAGTGTCATATAACTAGACCTTGGGTAGCTGTGGAGAAGCTTGCTGGTTGGCATTGAGCCAAGTATGCCACGGGAATGGACAAACAAGCCTAATATATCTCAGATTTCCTTTTGTATACAAAAGGGAAAATGGAGACAACATTTAGGTTGCATAATTGTGAAGCCTAATCCACGGTCATCCTGCATATTGATGTATTTTATCACCTCATAAGATTCAGTAGTTTGAATTATAGCAAAGTAACACCAACAATAACATTTATTTATAAAGTAAGGTGAAAGAAAAAAATACTTACTGATGTAGTACATAGACAGTCATACTTACAAAAATAAGTAATGCATGAACTTAAAGTCAGTTCTGCAAATAAAAATTTCAATAGTATATATAAGCAACTGAAAAAAATAATCCCCGGGATTCATGAAGCTTGCGCCAGGCGCACGCATAGCGAAGGCATTATAATGCCAAATATGGCCGCCGAGCGATTCAGATACGATCCAATTCCACGTGCACTACCGGCGTACACCAGATCTGCACAGCCCCCGGCGCAGGTATGCAAATCACCCCATGTGCAGTGTTGCACCATGCAAATGAAGGCATATAGCGATTCATGAAGTGGTGCAGGCGTAGCGTAAGCCCACGGAAATGTAAACCAAAAAACACGGTTTACATTTTCCCAAACATAACATCGGAGCTATGGAAAAGGGCCAGACCCAGGTATCACAACGTGAACATATGCCAATGGTGAAATACACAGCCTGTAAATTGTAATGTATAGGTGGCCCAATGTGTGACTCCTACATAGGCAGCCCTCAAACATTGTAAACACAACAGCCAGTGCAACATGGAATGCCAACACCTGAACAGTACATGAGTCTTACAGCTTATGGTGGTGCTGTGTGCCTGTCACGTTCCCAGCCAGATATAGATATATAAATATATATATATATATATATATATATATATATATATATATATATATATATATATATATATATATATATATATATATATATATAGATATATATAGATATATATATATATATATATATATATATATATATATATATATATATATATATATATATATATGTACACATATGCATATATATAATACAGACAGAAAGGGCAATAGAGGGATATATGGTGATATAGATGGATTCAGCGATATCTGCAAATATGATAGACAGTCCAACGACATTCATAACATCATGGAGGTACAAATAAATAGGATACCGCCACCCATGGAATGTGTAACATACCGACATGCGTAACCACGATGCTGAAAGACTGATAGAACACAGTACCGGAACAGTACATCCGCGAGTAATAGTATGATGATATGAATGGACGGTTAGTCACCGTTGACGGTGTCGTGGTCCACGTAGGTACTGTGTTCAACTGTGTCTGTTAGTGCCGTAGTCTGTGTAAGTGTGTGTCGAGGGTGCCGTGTGCGTTTCTGTGTGACTGTAATGTGTGTGTGTGTCTGCAACATGTGTATGTTGGTGCCAAGTCAGAGGCAGACCAGTATGGTAGGTGTGGGTATAGCTAGACATAGGCATACGGTTACTACCTGTACCACAGTAGGAGGGACATCCCCACCCTAGGCAGGTGTGTCCTGACACAAAACAGTACAAAGGGCAAATGTCCGAGATGGTAGGACATAAATATGTCCCATATATAATGTAACAGTCGTATTTAATAGTTATGCCTGTATGTAAGAAACTTAAATGTTACATGCAATATGATAAGTATCCAAAGTCACACAACAATAGGTATGTAGTGAGGATAAAAGTATGTGCTACCTGTGTACTGACCGTGGCTACGTGTTGGCCTGTAAACACCACTTTGTGTCCCGCAAGTGTCCAACAATGACCATATGATAAGGTGGCAACCCATGGCAAACAGGCTCTTTTAACAACACAACCACAATGACTGCAAATATCTGGGACAGAAATACAAGGGATAGCTGTCACCTACACATATCCCCTGATATATCGCTGCAATTACAGAGGTATACAAGTAGCAAGCTCACCTGCAGATGATATAGAAACTAATTAACAATGGCCCAACGTACAATCCCGTAACATAAGTCTACTAACTGTTAGCTCTCTAATCAGGGACGGAGCCCACACACATATATTCAGATTATGTAGAAATGCAAGGCCCACAAACCGTATATGTTACGTACAACCACCGACATCCCCCACACTAGAAACTAAAGCAATACAAACTGTAATAGCAGCACCAACATCCAGTCAGTCAATTACATCTGCAGAACCCTCAACATACCGTGTGAGAGACACAATTAAAGGCGACATGCAGAATTGCAGGCGTTGTATAATGGAACAAACAGCCATGTTACAGGTATTGATTGCAATACTCCGTTATCAGACGTCGGGATGACAGGTACACCCACATGTTGAACCAAATACTCTACCTGTCACACACAATCCACGGGGGGCATGAATCCAAACTCTACTTGTCTCCATGCATAGCAGTTGCAGTTACTCATAACAAAACACAATACAGACCGTCTCCCTGAAGGTATGGCAAATAGGCAACGCCCAAGTGGAGAATCCAATTATACCCCACTGTCGCCATGTAATTGGCGAATGGAGTAGCTGCACAGCTGATATGCAAGTAATTAGTCACTCAAGAACACCAATTGGCAGGAAGAATCCACATGTTTCAGGTATCGACGTATATAAGGATGACTTGCCAGACATTCAAACCGTATGCTCATACCAAAAAACAGTTGAAACACTGTGAGAGAGATAGAAACGAAACGCCGTAATGACGACAAGGTATGTAGAATGCCCGATATGTAAGGTTATGTATAGCATGATCTGTATTAATTAGTTTTACTGTATGTATAGCCTGGTTTGCATTAATTAAACGTGTCCGCAATGCATAAAGTGGGGAAAGGTATTTATGTAGTGATGTCTTGCTGAGCATACTAACGCTTGTAGAATCTGTACGTCCAGCAGTGGGACACAAGGTACATAGCACAGACACCAGAAGGGATGCTACATGAGGCCATTAAACAGAACAATGCCATACAACCCGCCATCAGTGGTAGGGTATGTCCAACAAGGACGTGCCATAGCAGGGGATAGTATATGTTGATCTACTGTCACAGCACGCATGTGTATGGGCAAATAACGTTAATGACATATGTAAGGTGGTCCCGCTGAGCAAGTATGCTTTGCATTATGGGATACTATGTGAAATATGTGTAATGTATAGTATTATAGGTAGATATGACAGATATTCAACACAGCATAACAGGCATATCATGCATACCACAGGTATCGTCTATTGGTATGTACAATAACAGGATACATATGGCCTGTAGGTATGGGACATAGTAATAGCATGATAGCTAATCTAAATGGAAGGGCTACCAAATAACCATGCACAAAGGACAAGTAATAGCTGCACAGGTGCATAGTGGGGTACTATGCAGTCTGTCAAGTCCATGTGTAAGCACAACTACAGTGTTCACACTAGTGGCACCTCTCCAGGGTAGTTCCCTGTGAAGAGCAGAGCCAGGTGTCACCTGCACCACTACACAGTACAGCCACTGCAGTGATCCTAGGCCTACATGTGTCTCCCAACCACCAAGGGAGGTATCACATGAACAGTGCTACTGAGTGTCCCTGTGTGATGTACAGAGGACTTATGTTCCACAGCATGGTGAGTGTCCGGTTTGGGAATGTAACCCAGAAGCACATCCCACTCATTGTGGCGTGTGTGCACAGATCCATGAGCATGTTGCTCACAGTGGCCTCTGCTTATGTTGCGTATGAGGAGTATATCCATCAATAATGTTGTGGACATGGGCCCTGTCTGATCAGCAGAGGTCACCCCTGAGTATGTAGTATGCAAATGTGTACAGATGTGGTGTCCATAGTGCAGCCGCATATTGAAACTGTTGGAGCTCAGTAAATGTCATGGCGTGTTAATGTTGTGGCATGTAAAGCTGTAGCTGTTGTGTAAGGTACACCCTAAATGGGGTGGTGTACCCTTGAATGTGTGTAGATGTCTTGTGTTCAGAGGTACAATGGGTGCCTATGTACCAGTTACACACCCAGTACAGATAGGTGTGGCCACGTAGGAGGATATCCACGCCACAGTGGCAATACGGTAACCACAGGAGTGGGTGCGACATATGTGTGTACTGCAAAGATGTACAATGTGATATGTATGTACGGGACCACCATCCATGTGATATTCAGTGGGTGAATGGTGTAATGCAAAGGTGATGTGCATGCACCTTGTGTCATGCAGCTTGATGCCATGATAGTCATATTATGTATCTGTCACAGCGACATCCGTATGGTTGGAGTCAGTATCAGCTGGTGGAGCAATCATGGCGCTTGGTATGTAGGAGTTCTAAAGCTAGCCAGGGAAAGTCCCCTGTGCCAGCCTATTCCGCAGGGAAGCATATACTTAACATGAAGGGCCCTATGACTGAGGACCGTGGTATGCCAAAGTACCTGACATGTAGTAGGTACTATGGTATGCTGGCCTCACTGTGTGTCCTGTCCATGAGCCACATAGCATAACATCCTGAGACACAGGGTACAATGTGCAGGTGGATGTCTATGTTGTCAATACCAGAATGGGGAATGGTGCTGAAAGGCAATGAGAGGACAATGTAAGATGTGTGGACTCCCATACCATCAGCAACTGCCCTGGTAACTGTATGAAAGGAGTCCACCATGTGTAGGGGCCATGCTCTGGCCTTAACAAGCCCAACCTGGGTGGTAGCAGAGGACGGGAGACCAACAATGTCTCTGAGAATGACGTCCTTGATGATGTGCCCCATAGCCACGCAGAAAAGTCCAGTCAGGTGTGTAGGACTATAGTCCCACTCGTGCAATGCGGTGCCACCTGTGTGTAGTGTGATAAATGCTGCTGTGTGCCATTCAGGGTCTACAATGTCTGAAACAAGGCTATTACTGAATATGGTGGCCTAGTGGTGAGACATGTAATTCGGAGGTTGGTGGACATCACAGCCTGGGACATTGGAAGGTGACATGGGGCCAGTGTCCCAGGACACATAGAGTGTAGGTTAGTACTGTGTAGGTGTGACCACAGGGACACCACAATGTTCATGTATGGATTGCGGCCCTGTAGTGAGTGAGAGGGTGTACTGTCAGCATTGAATCCATCCTCCAGCATGTTGCCAACAATACCTGGGTCTGCAATGTTCCTGAGTGACTGTTGTATGTGACAGCAGATGTGGGTGTTGCCATCGAATACTGACATACCACCATAATGCCTGGTGGTACACCCCGGAATGTGTGGCAGTCATGTTTACGTAGCTAGTCTTGGAGTATGTGATGAGGGACCCTGTGGCCCCACCTCGGCTGACCAGTGAGCCACCCCACACATGGGAATGTACACCACTGTGCAACAGCCTACACCTGTTGTTGTACATCATATGTCCGTGGAACATGACCACCAGAGTGGCGTCTGTTATCTGGTGTGTACCATCATGGCTCTGTGTGGAATAGCATGATCCATGCAGTTGTGTACATGCTAATTAAGTGCACTGGGGTATGTGTCAGCATTTGTATGTGCATTGTCCATCTGCACGGGTGTCATGATGTTAACAACCGCTGTCAGCAGACGTCTGTAGTAGGTGTAGTAGTACACATGTACTGTGTATGCTGTGATGGGTGTGTTTCCGGGATGTGGCTAACACGGTAGATTAGCATATGTTCGGAATCCACCAATGAGGGGATAACCCCAGGTGTGTAACACCAGTCACATGGTGGTACTGTTCATGCCAAGGGTAATGTAGGTCTTGGAGGTGGTGTGTATGTGTTGATCCAGCAGAGTGGAGGGTATGACTCATGGATGTGTCGGTACATGAGTGGCTATCCCAGTGAAGTGTGGGGTAGTGTCAGTCACACATCAGTAATAGCTGAGGCCCACTGTCCACTATACCACCATAGAAGGTATGTTACCCGTGGGGTATGATGTTGACTCTGTCGCTTGATACAATGTGTATAGCGGTCCCGGACACAGTTAGTTGCACGTGGAGCACCTCTGATGCATTGTGCTAAGCAACTTGCCAGGATGTGTGCAAAACATAGTGGGATATGGGAACCCCTTAGCTGTGGGTGTGTCGGTCCAGTTATGTGCCTGGAAGGTATGGTCCGTCTATAACCTGTCATTGCAGGTGTGCTCTGCAGAGCCTACAGGCAGGTCCCAGTCACTGCAGAGATGTTGGAGTGGTGCATTATAAGGTGTGCCTTGCTTAAGTGCGTCACAGGGGAAGATACAAGCAATGTGTCACATGACCCCATGTCGCGCATGCCAGTCACCGCCCTGCCGGTGACAGTTATTGGAAACTGTGCAGGACAGGCAGTATAGAAGCAGCAAGAGCCTAGCATGTGAGCTGTACTCCCAGGGCCGACAGGTGCAAGTCATCTGTGCCACAGCATTGTGTTTGACCAGGACAGTCATAGCGGACAGATACCACATGCCTGTGGAATGACAATAGGAACATATGCAACTGTTGCAGTGACACAGTCGGTCACTGTACAGTGGTATCGTGTCCGGACGAATGCAAAATGCTCCCCAGGGCTAGGCCCACACCCTCAGGGCTATAAGACTGGTGAGCTATCGCATGTCCCTGCACACGTAGTCTGTGAAGTGGCATCACAGGGCAGTCACACTAACATGGTGAATGACAGACATATTGTACCTGGTGAGGTGTGGCATGGGTGCATAGGTTATGTTGCAGAAGCAGTTACCCGACAGCAAGATGTAAGCGACTAATGCCTTGTGTAGCCTGTTGTGTGAAACTGCAGTGTGACACCCTACAGAGTCAGCTATGACTGGTGTGTTGTGAATGTTATAACACACTATTGGCTGTATGTGGTGGGCACACATGAGTCTGTGGGCTATAAGCTGGTGATGTTGTCTTCCATGATGGGGGCTACCTCTGGTGACTACAGTGAGTATGGAGACGTACTGCACAGGTTGTCCTCGTAGATGTGGCCAGTGGTGTAGATTATGTGAGACTATGTGATGGGTGGGGTGTGTTGCGAATGTTACACATCCCCAAATGACTGTCAGGTGCAGTCAGGATTGGCAACAGCATTACTCCCAGCCATAGCTGTCAGCCTCCTGTCCCCAAAATGAGGAACATTAGCCCTCATACAGTGTGACAAATGGGCGAAACATGGAACACTTACTACTGGCTTACTAACAGTGTCAACTAGGAAGGGCATATGATGGCTAAAATAGGCTGGTCTTACATATAAAACAGATATTCCAATGAATTAATATGATTCTCATCTATCTAGCCATGGCTAGCAGGTAAACTATGTACAACAATGAATATGTGACAGACCCTTCCAATGTGGAACCATGAGGAACATGCACCTTTTAGAACCCCAAATGAGGTACATTCCCCGTAATGAGGTACACCTGAGAGCTATGGGCCCAGCACAGCTGCAGACGTGCATCCACCACAGGCTGTAGTGCCGTATGTTGGGAAGTGAGCATTGAATGTGTACATGAGACAATTGCTCTATTGCCACATGTACGACATATCCCTCATATAGACAGGCAGTAGCACTGGTATGTGACAGTTGGACATGCCTGCATATACAACCATGTCCCACAGGATATGTGCGTTACGTGTGTACAACAGCTGTCATACCTTAAGCAAGCTGGGAAGTGTAGGACAGCCAGTGTACCTGTGGGAAATGGTGTGGAATGGGTGCTATAGTAATCAGTAGCTCATGACATGCTCACATGTTCTGAACAAGTGCCTAGCATGACCATACAATACAGATAGGGTGTTGGATAATATCAACCCACAAGAGGTGATGACAGTCATTTAGGGTGGCACCGCACTATAACCCTGCTGAGTATGGTGTGCATGTCCATGAACCATTAGCACTGTAGATGTTAGCAGTACAGATGTACAAGATAGCACGGATATTTGATTACAAATACCTTTGCATGTCACAGGTGTGTTCCACCAGTGGCCTGTTGACAGACCCACAACTACAAAAGGTGCAAGAGTGACATGTGCACAGCACATCTGTGCCAGATACAGTAGAACAGGGTTAATGTGTTGTACCCCACCCTCATTGTAGCCCATACCACACAGACAAATGTTAGGCATCTGTGTATGTAAGGTTGTGAATGGCCATGACCTATCAGTTTAGCTGTGTCAGTGTTGTGAACAACATACAGAATGGGCTGTGTGTGTGAGGTGTGTCACATATGTGCACAGTCTGATGGATGATACCAGCAGTGTCACCACTAGGTGAACATCCCTGTACCCATAAACTGCTACCTAGGCTGTGGTCAACATTATGGACACTGTGTAAGGGATGGTGCTGTACAGTGCACCCCCGACATGGTGACGTCTCCATGCCCCTTAGGTAGTAATCTGAGGTACCCATGTCATGTCAGGGTGCCATCCATGAGCACAGAGATCACTGGCCAGGCATATACAGCACTGTGGTGACCAATATTGGATCACATACCACCTGTAAGGGGTAATGGCTATGCATGGATGTGTGATAACAGCCTTCACAATCCACACCTCCACTATGCAGCATGCCGTCTACCTTGCAGAAGGACATTTGCTACACCATGATGATGGACATGCTACATGTCCATATCCTGATCTATATGACATATGTCATGGACAGCTACCGTCCTAATACTAGGATCGCCACAGGCTGGACAGATCCCTGTGCCATATATGTGACATACTCCCGCCATACCATGCAACCCTGTCCATCAAAGCTGCAGATGTCATCCCAGTCATACATGGTGTGATGGCCGCATGGTAGATGTACTATCAACTGACTGGATCAGTAATGTGGCACTGATGCAGCTTGCGGTGCCACAATGGCCATCTGTAACAGTGTGGAAGCCATGCCCGCACATGCTATGGTTGATGACCATCCCTGCGAATGTCATCTGACTATCCATTGTCCCATGTCTATCACATGTGTAATACAGGCGATCCGTGTCAGGATGTTGAACAGTTGTACAGCGCTGTGTAGATGTATATGGCAAAACACATGCATGTACAGGTGTCCATGCGTATGTGTGAATTGTCACTGCTCAAGTCCATTCCGGCTGTGTCTGTGTTGATATTTGACATATACACAGCATCCAGGTCAACAGTAGTACCGTGGACACATCGAGGCATGTGCAGATAGGTAAGAACACAAGTGCAGGCAAATAGACATGCCCACAGCAAGACAGCATTTACATGGAGTATGAACATTGTAATGAGGTGACACACACATATATGGTGATGTTATCCAATGCATAATGGGTGTGACATGTGTGACACAAACACGTCAGTCATGTCAGTGCCATGGTGCTTTGCAAAGATAACTGTGCAGATGCAGTAGATGTCATAGAAATGTATGTGCAGCAGTATCTCTGTACATCTCTGAAACTGTGACCTGTCACCATCATTATGTTTTACAGATAATGCCCCGTACACGCCTCCCAGCATACACCCGCCAGGAGGATGATGTCCTCATCCCACAGCTCCATGACAACTATGACTTGTTGTTCAGCCATGTGCCACAGCATGCCCAGCAGCGGGATGACCTGTGGCAGGATCTACGCAGGAGGGTGAACGATGTGGGTGGCCATAACCGCACCTACCAGCAGGTGCGCAGACACTGCATGGACCTGATACGACATGCAAAACACCGTGCCACTGCAATCACCAGGGAATAAGGTGGAATACGTGGTGGGCCACCAACCCAGCCCCCACTCACACACACCAAGGAGCTACTGGCCAGACTGGGGACACCCAGGGAACAGCATCCAGAAACACTAGCTGCCATCGTGGAGGTGGGTGTCTCCCAACCAATGAGCCTGGAGTTGCCTGGTAAGTCAGTAATGCACATATGGCTATTATATCCCATGTAGTTGCATGTGTCACTGTACATAATGTAAAGTAACAACATATGCCAGGTATGTGGACACACATGCTGCATAGTACAGTATGCTACGTTGTGTATGCACACATGTGCATACTATATGCTATTACACAGGTGAATGTGTGCACATGCACAGTGCAACCTGTGGCTGTCATACAGTCATGGATAATGTTCATACTGGTGTGTCACCCCTATACAGGTACCTCTGGCGTGCCGCACAGACATGGGTCCATTGCAGGTGAGACTGTCATCAGTATCAGGCATGTTACAGTGTAGATCTATTTGCCATGTGGCCAGTTAACACTTGCACACCTGATGTTTGTTCCAGTCATGATATGCAGGTCACACCACCATGCATTCACACACGCCACCCATGTGCAATATATGCAAACGTAATGATACACAGACTTGAAACCACAGTACTTGTCATTGTGACATGTGTGGTCAGCTGTGCATACAACGGTGGAGGTGTTCTACAATGGAGGCATATGTAGTATGCATTGGAACAACATGTGGTACGCACACAGTACCACACAGTGAGCTGTGATATGGGCAGCCCACAAGTGTCACCATTGTGTCATATGCCCCTGCATCGGGTGCACACATTGTGATGTGCCATCTGACATGTCCCAGACATGTAGTGTTCTGTCTGCAATATTGTCACACTATCACATGACCTATACTCCACATACCAAACATACAACCCGTTGTCTGCATAGACCTGTGGAATGCGACATATCTGACATGTATGGGTGTATGTCATATGGGACCACACAGACATGTGGAGAAGATGCCCATCACACACAATTGGCCACCACATGTGCACACATGGCCATGGGGGATGGCCAGAGACATGTAGCCACACAGTACTTGGGATGTGTATACACCCTGTTGCACATTGTCCACACATGGTCCAATTATAGCCTTAGTTGACCGATTATACAGTTGACGTGGTACAGTGGACAACCTAAAAGCCTGTGCACAGCTACTGGAGGTGTCACTGAAGTCTACCATATATTTGTCGAACATCATGACTGTGTTGCAGTTATGGCTATGCAATGTGTACACATTATGCATTCTACAGCAACATATATGCCTCATGTTGCCATACAATGGCACAGTGTCTGTACTTCACACTGTATAGCAATGTAGATGGCTCACACTACCCTCCCGTGCTCATGCACATTTGCTAAACATGCATTCTATCTGTAGGTTATACACACAACACTGCAATGTGAAGCCCATTATGATGCTGTACATGTGTCAGGACACCATTGTGTCACACATGTATGCATGTTAATGCACATGTCAGCAAATTACATGTCAAGGTCACGTCAGACATGTGTACTGTTATCCTGTTCTGGCCCACATGGTGTATCACGGAGATGCATGCATACTACCATGATTGTGTGAACTGCATGGCTACTGATATGACACCTGCTTGCTGTAGTGTGCACCCCAGGGAGTTATGCTTACTAACACTATTAATGTCTGAGCTGCATGCCCTCTGCTCTATCGCAGGCATGCTGCATGCCATCTGACAAATCACATGCATGGTGTGTCTGTGTGTGTGTGTGTGTCTGTGTGTCTGTGTGTGTGTGTGTGTGTGTGTGTGTGTGTGTGTGTGTGTCTGTGTGTGTCTGTGTGTGTGTCTGTGCATGTGTCTGTGTGTGTGTCTGTGTGTGTGAGTGTGTCTGTGTCTATTGTACTTTACAGTATTTCTTTGCATTCACATGTGATGTAGGTGCGTTACCCTCCTGCGGTCCATCTGATGTTAGTGTCCCCACAGATACTAGCGGTGATGAACATATGCATGAGGTACAGGCAGGGTTGTCAGGGGCTGAATCTGTGCCAATGGTTACCATCCCAGCTATGTCCCCCTCTTCCCTGCACACAGTTCTGCTGCCAATACATACCGCATCACCGGTGGCCATAGAGGAAGGACAGTCAGCGTCTGTTGGTGTGGAACAGGAACGTGTGGTGGCTACAGAAGGTGTGTCTACACACCATGGTGTCAGTGTAATGACTGCAAATGTGCCACACAGGCATGTGGCCTGTGCTGCTCGTAGGAGGACCTCTGGCAGACATGCACCTGCAGGACAGAGCGCAGCAGATGGTATCACAAGACGCATGTTCCAGACTGTAATGGCGGCAAAGGCACGTGCTGAACGGCAGAACAGAGAAAGGCAGAGGCTGCAGAGGGCTGCTATCCATACCCTAAATGACAACATCCAGGCATTGGCAAATGCTCAACAGCAGATTGCTAATGTTCTGGATAGGCGAATAGGTGAAATGGTCGGTATCCTTGACTGAGGCATGGCAATCCATGAGCGGGAGCTGTCTGTGCTAGAACACCTGGTAGGAGTGAGGCATAGGCCACGTGGACATAGGCCAGCAACACCACCTAGTGTAGGTCGACGTGACCGTGCCACCTCACATGCCCACTCCCATAGTGCCGGTAGCAGTAGCAGTGCAGCTGCTGCTGCGCTGTCAACACCAGGACACAGCAGGCCACGTGGACGTGGCCCTGGACGGTCTCAGTGGGGACACGTTTCCAGCTGACATGTGTAATCAGACAGTAGCCACTCTGTACCTCCACCTGGTAGTGCCTGTGCAACCCCAGGCAGGCACAGGTCATGTGGCCGTGGACGGACACAGTGAGCTGTACAACCTGCACTGTACAATCTGGGGTTGTCAATTATACCCCGTGTAGGCATCACAAATGGCAGAACTGTGTACACACATACACGCACACAGCAAACACAACTGTAGGGCTCCACAACATCCACATGCATTCTGCACAGATATGTCCAGTCAACTCACCGGCCCTTACACACACACATGATGTTATCCATTGGTGCAGCCTATGCCCCTGGCAAACATATCACCCTGTGCATATGATGAAGCCTGTGCCGCATCCCTGTCATCCACACCATCGGTGCAGGGTTATGCACAAATATTCTGATGCACAGGGTGAACAGCATAGTGAGAGGTGTATGTAATACCTGTGTATGCATAGTGAGGGATGTGTATGTTGCAGTGGTTGTGTGCAGCCTATGCCCCTGGCAAACATATCACCCTGTGCATATGATGAAGCCTGTGCCGCATCCCTGTCATCCACACCATTGGTGCAGGGTTATGCACAAATATTCTGATGCACAGGGTGAACAGCATAGTGAGAGGTGTATGTAATACCTGTGTATGCATAGTGAGGGATGTGTATGTTGCAGTGGTTGTGTGTGAATACTGAGTTGTGTATGGAACATAGGTTGTGGACTGTCGACATGCACCAGTCACACCATGTAGTGCAGGTGCAGCATGCATTGTGATGTGTTCACGGTATGTGTCTCGGTTACATCTGTAGCACCATGTTGGTTGTGATACCCTGGTTCCCTCCTATGGTGTACTTGCATGTGCCTACAGGTAGCAGTGTTTTCAGTCCCCCACGTGTAACTGTGGAGTACACACAGGCACATCTGGCAATATCAGCATGCTACATGTACCCTCATCCTGACTGTTGGACACACAAACATGACACAGATGTCCACACATATACTGCACCTGACGCATGTGGTCGGTGCCACAGGCTACACTGGACAGAGACGTGACATACATAGCAGGACACATTACAGATATGGTGACATGGTGCAGGGGTTGTACACAGCGGCCTGGCCAATGATGATGTGAGGTGTCACTTGGTAGCTGGAGGCCACACTGTGCAGCAGTAGGACCTGTAACAGTACGTGAACATGGCCGCAGTCACGGGGTGTACACCACTATAACACACACCCCATAGTGTGCAGCTGGGGACCCTTGCCTGTGTGGTCATCACCCTCACAGTACTATGCACCCACACAAAGTGTCACAGAGAAGAGACATGCACAGGTAGCCAGTATGGCTGGGACCTATGGCATCAACAGGGTTGTACAATGCATCACCATTATGGGTTAGTCAACACGTGGGGCCAGTGATAATTTCCCACCATATATTAGCATACACACTCACACCAAGCACCAGACATACATACAGACACACACACACTGTGGTGACCACACATGTGTATACGGACAGCCGATGTGTGTGATGCACATCACTGGCGAACGTCATGCTTCCCACACTGACGTATGTATAGTTCTCTACAATGGTGTACAGGGATGTGTAGCAACTGGGACATATTCCCCATGATATGTGGCATCCCTGGTCACACATTCGGGCACACATGGCAGTGCTGGGAATGATACACCAGCCATATGATGACACGTTTGCTGGACATGCAGCGGTATTGATTGCATTATGTGTACCAACGCTATATCTGGCAAATGTGCTGCTATATACACACGGGAGGTTGTAGGTGTTACAGGTGCCATATGACATATAGTTGTTAACACCTGACCGCTGTGTATGCATTACGTCAGCACCGTCACGTAACAGCGACATAGCGTACAGTTAGCACATGGCATGATAGGATGGTGTGTGACACAACTGTGAGACACCCCCTGCACACATACATCTAGACAGGTGGTTCACCACGTTATGTACACACATCCCTCCATACGTGCTGTTTGTATGTCACCATATACAGATGTCAATGATGGGTCTGCATTGCGTCTGCATGTCATAGGTAGGTGCAACTATGTTACGGACATCGGCCACTGCACATGCATGTTTGCTGCATGCACAGTACAGATGTCACATGTGTCTCCTGTTGCCATGTTTGTATGCATTGCTATTGTTGGACATGTGTGTTGACATACATAACACATGGACTGCGGTATGATATCATGGGTGTCACAGGCAACCAGTACAAGGGTATGTGTCCCGGTCAACACTGCTACCCCCTGTAGCACTCAACAGACATGGGCCCACCTTCTATTCGCATGTGTAGCATTGATTAGGCCAGTGTTATGCACGAGGTATATCAAAGGCCATGTATGTATGTGTTGTGTGTCCATGCACACATCCACACAATCACATGTATGACGTACCCAGACATGTGTTCTTTGGTGTACAGCAACAGTCAGGTGTCACAGCTGTGTAAGGGCTATGGTATGTCTTGAGCCGACCTGTTCATGTATACTGGTATCATTGCAATGCATAACACCTGTTGGATCCCTGTTGGTACGTGTGTACTCTGCACAGCTGGTGTACACCACTGTACAGCCCAGTGGTCATGCGTCACATGGTGTTGTGGGACCGTAAGGCTGTGTAGTGCTGCACCAACGACATGGTGCTGACTTGACAGCTACAGTGTACACTGCAGTGTGTACGTGTGTGACCTGCACCTGTGACAGCTGTGATGGCAGCTGTGTGTGTACAGCTCACTGCATGTGTGACCGCCCTGTGCGTGAGGGCAGTTATACCTTGCTGTGCCCTTCTGTGTGTACACTCTATCTGCATGCAAGATTGCCCTTTGCAACTGCTAAGTGTGTGAGCATGCCCAGTACGCCGTTGTGTAGATGGACACACAGTACATTCCACACTGCCCCCCTCCATGATTAGACTCCGTGTGCATGCAAGATGGCCCTTTGCAACTGCTAAGTGTGTGAGCATGCCCAGTATGCTGTTGTGTAGATGGACACACAGTACATTCCACACTGCCCCCCTCCGTAATTAGACTCCGTGTGCATGCAAGATGGCCCTTTGCAACAGCTAAGTGTGTGAGCATGCCCAGTATGCCGTTGTGTTGATGGACACACAGTACATTCCACACTGCGCCCCTCCGTGATTAGACTCCGTGTGCATGCAAGATGGCCCTTTGCAACAGCTAAGTGTGTGAGCATGCCCAGTATGCCATTGTGTAGATGGACACACAGTACATTCCAAACAGACGTGTGATACTAAGTGTGTGGGCATGGCCATTGACATCCTGTATAGCCATGGTGGTCATCCAGGCACCAGATGTCCAATTTCAATGTCACAATGGATGCCTACATTGAACACACTTGTTGCTCTCTCGAAGGGTGTACTGTCTGTGGTGCATCCCGTATCTATTCAGTGTTATTGTGCTCCATAGATATTTAGTTGGCCCGTTGACAGTACTGGCGTGTTTGTGTACGTCTACTTTGGGACTGTAATATGCTTTCAGACCGCTCACTCTCTAAACATTCCCTATTGGCATCTTTGCCTTTGCGGATGATGTCACCCACCTAGAAGTATGCCTCTGGGAGTGATGTGCTCAGTAATCCCGGTAGCGTGTTCTGTAAATGCGTAATGCTGTAGTGTGTTAGAGTAGGTAGGTGTATGTTCAACTCCTGGCCCTTCCAGGTGTGTGTGTGTGTGTGTGTGTGTATGTGTCTGTGTATTTCCTGCTGCCTGGGGACACATTAATGCTTTTAGATGCCTCACAACACATACATTCCCTATCGGCGTCTTTGCCTTTGTGGATGATGTCACCCACCTAGAAGTATGCCTCTGAGAGTGCTGTGTTCAGTAATCTGGGTAGCGCGTTCTGTAAATGCGTAATGCTGAAGTATGTTAGAGTAGGTAGGTGTGTGTTCAACTCCTGGCCCTTCCAAGTGTGTGTGTGTGTGTGTGTGTGTGTGTGTGTGTGTGTGTGTGTGTGTGTGTTTCCAGCTGCCTGGGAACATAGTAATGCTTTTAGATGCCTCACAACACATACATTCCCTATTGGCGTCTTTGCCTTTGCGGATGATGTCACCCACCTAGAAGTATGCCTCTGAGAGTGCTGTGTTCAGTAATCTCGGTA
Source organism: Protopterus annectens (assembly GCF_019279795.1). Classification (NCBI taxonomy): domain Eukaryota; kingdom Metazoa; phylum Chordata; order Ceratodontiformes; family Protopteridae; genus Protopterus; species Protopterus annectens. Next base: position 1,028,481,587 of record NC_056739.1, on the reverse strand, counting down.
GCGCGTTCTGTAAATGTGTAATGCTGTAGTGTGTTAGAGTAGGTAGGTGTGTGTTCAACTCCCGGCCCTTCCAAGTGTGTGTGTATGTGTGCGTGTGTTTCCAGCTGCCTGGGGACACAGTAATGCTTTTAGATGCCTCACAACACATACATTCCCTATCGGCATCTTTGCCTTTGCGGATGATGTCACCCACCTAGAAGTATGCCTCTGGGAGTGCTGTGTTCAGTAGTCTCAGTAGCGCGTTCTGTAAATGCATCATGCTGTAGTGTGATAGAGTAGTTAGGTGTAGGTTCGATTCCCAGGCCTGCCAGATGTGTGTGGGTGTGTGTGTGCATGCTCCCGTCCGCCTGTGGACTCAGGTTATGCTTTTAGACGCTTCGCAACACAGATGTATCCTGCTGCCCTCTTTGTCTTTGCGGATATTGACACGCACCTAGTAGAATGCCTGTGTGTCTGCTGTGTTTAGTAGTCTCGGTAGCGTGTTCTGTAAATGCGTCATGCTGTAGTATGATAGGGTAGTCATGTGTAGGTTCGATTACCAGCCCTGCCCCATGTGTGTGTATATGTCTGTATCTCTCTCTCTCTCTCTCTATATATATATATATATATATATATATATATATATATATATAAAATCTATTTTCTGCCCATAACCCTGCTCTTTCATGGACAGCTGACTGTTTCATGTATCGCATATTTGCATAGCTTTCACATACCAATTGGGTATGTTGCAACTCCCAACATTGTCCATGCAACGTCCTTGTTACGGGTAGTGTTACACGCCCTTACAGGCATTTGCTGTATATCTTGGCAGACATCTCTCCTTGCTATACTCTCACTGTACTAGTACACACCGGAGGCTTCATGTATCATGGCCTAGTTTTGATGTGTATATGTCTATTTGTGCTGTGTGCATGGCTGTGGGTATGTCTCAGTATCATCATTTGTAAAGGTGACAGCCCTAAAGGTTCTTCATGTAGACTGCTGTGTCATTTGACATATCAGCACATACCTGCGGACAGTACTGCACGTCCTACTACAGCGCATTTCATACCTTCTGTGTTATCTTGCAGTCGATATTGCTGTTTCCTCACACATGTATCTGTTTCTGTTCATACCACTCCACCTCCTAGAGCAAGTTGCTGGACAAGGCCTTATCTGATAGTGGGACACATAGGGGCAGTATTGACATGTTGCTCTTACAAACGTAGATAGTTGACACAATAATAGGTTTTGCATTAGTATGGCTTTTCTGTCGGATTTGGTGTCTTACTCACATGTTTGTCATTATTTCATGTCTTCAGTTATCATGAAAGTGCCAGAATGTTACTGTTGTTACGTGGAACATTCTGCGCAAATCCGTACAGTTGCGGAGTATGTGTCTGTAACAAAATATCATCTTTCTGACACCAATACACACACTGTATGGCGGCATCACAGGCCACATGCCATTACATTTATATTGCAGGACACACCCACTCAGACAGTTGTATTCCTCACACAGGCCAACAGTTGCTTATCCACACTAATTGGTCTATCATGTACCGTATGTGTGCGCCGGTATTTGTGCTTTCCGTCAGTGGCAGAGCTCACGTACATGTCTGGGGGACTGGACATTGTTACGGTGACACTGCATGACACCCTGAGGGACACATTACGTTTGTGTCTATTAACCTTCCACATTGACATTCACAGGGCATACGTTGTCATTCACATTTTTCGGTGTACATGCGTGTGACTTGTACATGTTTTCTCATTTGTCCTGATGTCTTTCTTCTCACCTGTCCACCTAGTATCACTAGTTCTGTACATGTATTTTGGACAGGTTACCTTCATACCCCTAACCTGTACACATTATGGGTAAACGCCCTGATGTTTGACTTTGTTACATTTGTCATAGTGATGTGCCTTTCTGGTAAATTGCTGGCAAGGCATTATGGACTGTGCGGTAGATAATAGTGACTGACATTTCCATTACATGATTAGTAACACTCATAACATCCGTATTCATGGGTACGCCAGTATTCTCACAATGTTCTGACTTTGTCTGGGGTATATCTAATATAGTCCCTATTTGTATTTCATGTACTATGCCTTTGTGCAGCTGTGTTATTCTGACAGTTTGCCAGTTATGGGTACCATCTTGGTCGTACGCATGTCCATCCATGATAATTGCCTACATGACACTGATATAGGGCCCTACATATTGCCAAAATGGTTTCCGCAATATCCAGTGGATGGTTTGCCCCATTATTGAGAATATAGGCGTGTGCTATACCCACATCACTCCCACGGGGTGGGCCTACGAAATCCCTGCCAAACAACACCTAGGCCCATTTCTGCATACCCATGATTCCCATACCTGACAACCCTCTACAGTACCCATTACACATGTTTAATGTGTGCGTTACTGAAGTGTGGAGACACTTATATGCACTCCCCACTCTCCGGATATCAGTTCGTACATCATACATTCTATCGACACATGTGTCATCACCCTTGCACCTGATACTGTTGCATGTACAGCTATTTCGTATTTGCTGCGGTCACTTCTTTTGTGTCAATGTCGGTTGACACTACGTATTTCAATTTATGGAGTCCTGCAATGGACACCTATCTGCATGTTTAAAGTGTAGAACTTGCTGGACTGTCACTTTCTGGCCAATGTTTTTGAATGCTGCGGTTTATTCACCTTTCCTACATGTCTGTTTGTCTACCCATATTAGATATAACATCGCCTATTTATGTACATATGTCATATCTACGGGACATAAGTCTGTTGTGTATACATATATACATGTACAATCCTCATTTCATAACTTGCTTTGGTTTACGTCTGTGGATTATGTGTATACACATATATCTATATCCATACCATACCTTTCCACTATACAGATTGTCGCAGAGTGTACAGCTGCTTGCCCCTTTATCTTCACTGTGTTTTACATAAACCTGTGTCTATCTGGCAATGTAGTGGCATTTCATTTGAGACTTTCGGTGGGGATTTCTGGCAAGCAGTTCAGGTTACGACTGCATACCCTTCAGAGAATCCATGCTACTGACACACCCATTATTCTATCCACTTTCTATGTTTGTTCTGGCACATATCTGGGGTTTGTCCTTATTTGTAACGGTAGTTTGCATGGCTTCGTCCGGTTTCATACTTTACGAGGTTAACGGGTTTGAGCCATGTATAACTAACATGGGGGAAACAGCATTCATTTACTATGCTGTGAGCGGATCACACACGCAGGCACTTGCATTTCCTTATTGTGGGTTACGCGCGGGCGCGCATACATATCCTTATTGTGGGTTACATATGTTTACTAAGTCTTTGTGCTTACATGGGCTTTATTACTTGTGACAGTACCAGTAATTATCTGTAATCCGGTTAATGGACATTTGCGAAACACACGTTCACCTTTACATATTTAACTGTCTGTACAGCACAGACGCATTCATTACACTTTCACATTATATGTGCTGTAGTCGTTGTTCAACCGGGACTGCATTCACATTGGCCGGATGCTGTAACCAGTATACGTTTGGTGTTCTGACTCATTTATATGCATACCCATAGTACATAGCTACATTAACATATGCCTCACCGCTTCACTTACGTCACAGGCATCCATTCTCCTGCTGGGAAAAATGTGGTACTACATGTTACACATTCCCTATTCCCTACTGCTCTGGACCCAAGCTGCATATTTCATCACTGCAGGGATATTCAGAACCCAAAGGCTTATATTCCTGTCACATACAGGTCTTTAATTGTCAGGGTGTTCCTGTGGTGATCAGGGTTTAGGCTTGTCCGACTGGTGAACGGAACTGCCCTGACTGTGTTCAAATGTCAGACAAAGCACATGGACAGGGATTGTCCATTTTAAACATTTAATCTGTTTACAGACACAGGTGTTTGGGCACTTGTCAGCATCTTATGATGTTGGCAATACATAATATGGGTGGGGGTGGTTACGATACATAATCCACGGTGAGTGGTGTTCCCATTCACATTTCACTATTTCCTGTATTCATTCTTACGAGGGTTATTATTTTGCACATGACGTAACTATGAATTAACTACGGGTATGCAGTATTACAGTCAACATATGTGACGGTTTGTTACAGTATATATGTACGGACCTCTGTAATACTGGGGACTACCCCACATCCTTCACATTTCCTGCTTATGTGCATACTATTATTCAGTGAACTTTTGAAGCTTGTGAGAGCAGTAATTACATCTGTCCCTATTTGTCCACCCATCCTTTTAGGCTTTGTCCAGGTTTTGTTGCTGTAATAGGTTGAGAGGTGGTGTCGGTATGTGATTGAGTTGAATATATACTGTTGATAATTCAGTGGGGAGTAGGGTTACCACTTGTTCCTCTTTGCAAGGGGAGGTCCCACTTTGGACAGTTGTGTCCTGCGATGACACCTAAGACATGGCAAATGTCCTGTGATTTTAAGACAATAATATATTTCTTATTTTCTGTACTAGTTGCATGATACAGGTATTTTGTATCTGGTACACATAACTATTATTTGGGATAGCATAAGCTATTCAAATGCTATGGCATAAGCTTTTATCTTGGCATATATGTGTAATTCTGTCCTTTGCACTGGCCGGGGGTATGTTTTATCCTGCAAATTCTCACATTTCTACAAGGGATGTCCCACCTTGGCCATCTGAACAGGTGTCAACCCTAGTGGGGTGACCTGCATGGTGGACAGCTGTTCCATCCTGCGTAGTATGAATTGCATGTCTGTGTAGAAACTGAACAGTACCGTGACTACACATACATGTTTTGTCCAGATGTGAACAGTAATGGACACCGTGGCGTGTAAACGAGTCTGAGGTTTCAACAGGTTACTTATCCCACGTGGGATGCACACACATTTTGCCATAACATTAACGTGCGGGCATTTGGATTTACGTACCTGTGATGGGATGTTTACAATCGTGGGATACATATTTGCAATCCTGACACTGCCTAGGACGATACTTCCTACTACATATGGGGAATACTCGCTATGTGCAGGTGTACGGATGCGCAAGGCTGGTAGCTGGATTTGGTGGACATTCGGACATGGGTGCGGGTTATGTGCTATACTGGGGTTGTTGCGTATTGCATTTGCATGCATGGGTTCTACTTTTGGATATCCCGGTTCCGCATATAGCATCCTATGTGTATGTGACGGTTACGTTCCTGTTCATGTGTATAGCACATTTTAATATACATATGTTTGTGTGTGTTTGGTATACAATTTGGACGGTCAGGTTTCTTTACGGTTGTTATATAGCCACAATTGCCCTGCTGTGTACTATCACTACCACTGTGGGACTGCTGGTGACCATACCCATGGGGCTAGACGTGTGTATTGGCGGCGCGCTGACATGATGCGCTTCACTTCCACTGGGTATAACTTCTGACAGTGCAGTACATTACGGACACACGATTTTAAATATCATTTGTTCCATGGACGGAAACTTATATTATGTTGCGTGCATTTCTGTTTGGTTCTCCATTTTGTGTGGCCGGGAACTGTCTTGCATGCTTTGCATACGTTTCATTATCCACGGACACTGATAGGTGCAATCACTATTGCAGGCAGGCTATAATATTCAGCAGTTTAGGTTGCTCATCGCCAGCCGACATTGACACGCCTCCGGGCGCAGCTTAGTAACGCCCCATGCACTTGCGCACGTGTCCTATGCACGTGGATGTGGTAGTGGCGCACCTTCATTAATATGCATATGGTGCTACTAAACCATTTATACGCCGCACGGCCGGCGCAGGCCTTACACCGGCCTTGCGCCGAGCTTCATGAATCCAGGGGAATGACTTAATAACTGACTTTCATTTCACATTTGCAGCAATGCAAAACTATTCCTTAAAAAACAAAACAAAACAAAAAAAAACATATCTATAGGACAAAGCAGTATGGTGAAACTAAACTTGCCAATAGTAACAGTTCTATACTTAATGACCCTACATGGTAGTTGGATTTGGTTATGGTAATAAAAAAAAAAACACACTGAACAACTGGAGAAACGGTCACCATCCACTTTTACTGTGTTCCTAGTACTTCAGCATCAAACTTTCCAGGGAAAAATCATACACGCTTTATATACATTTTTACTACATTCATTATTCAATTCAATTATACAATAATTGATCAATTAATCAGTGAGTCAAGAAAGTTAAAATCTAAAGTGCATCCTGAACAATAAATACTTCAGAAACATTTAAAGTGCATCAAAACATATAAAGTGCAACCTCTTACATTTCTATTGTATTTAACATTATAATTTAAGAAGTTAATACAAAAGCACTTATGCATCTCTAGATTAACTAATGCTAAAACATTTTACCCTACAATGGTTGATCAATTAATCAATGAGTCAAGAAAATTTAAATCTAAAGTGCATCCTGAGCAATGAAATGCTTCAGAAACATTTAAAGTGCATCAAAAAACTTTTAAAATACAAGTTTGTACAATAGCACTTATACATCTCTAGATTAACAAGTACTAAAACATTTTGCCCTACAATGAAGGACATTCATGTGAGAGTGGGCAAAGCTGAGGCTGAAATACTTGAAAGGAAATGCAATAAACTGGACAGAGATAATCATGATTATAGGAACAACCTCATCTTTCAGTGGCAGAGAAAAACCTAGGCAGAGCAGGTCGACCTTAACAAATGTGGTTATGAGGTCTCAGAGTTCGTGAGAGTTATCCTTTTAGTCCACAGCAGCAAGAAGCAGCATCAACAGCGGGAAACGTGTTTAATTTGACGAACTGAGTGAAGGAGGTGTCCAGCAGGGTGAGCAGAGCAGTGGTCAGAGAGTGAGCCCACAGCAATTGAAAAGCAAGTGCAAACGAAGGTGGCAGAACAGGAAGAAATGAAGACAATCAGAGAATTGCACATTTTGGATGTAACATTACTAATGATGTTATCACGTAATGATGAGCATAATAACAGGTATGTCTTGAATAATGTAAATAGTTCACATCAAAGTGAAATGTTCAATATTATTAATCTATCAGATTTGCAGTTAGATGATAACATGTACAGTTTACTTTTGAAAGGAATGAAATTTGTGCCAACATATTTTCCAGCCTTGGCAGACATAATGTTAAAAATATGTGCTTTTTGTCACAAACTACAGATTTTTTTCTAAAACAAATCCAGAAAATGCAAATGGTAATGTAATGTGTAGCATTGATGAGGATGAGGAACCATTGGTAGATTTGTCACTGCATGAAAATGAGTTAGTGGATATTTTTGCTTATGAACAAGAGCTTGAAAGTAATAGGGACAGTGTTGGGGATGGTCTTTCATATTACACTGTTTATGGAAAATTTAGTATTCCTAAGGTTCCTTAATCTTAGCACTTTTTATCCACCTAGAACTGTCTCAGCCATAATAAATTTTGAAAAGGTGTTATATAAACAGTTGCAAGTTGAATATACGAAGTTTTATGACAGTTATAAGCCCCATAACTTGAAAAAGCATGAACAGAATGCATTAAGGCAGTTAAGCTTGAATAAAGATTATATTTTTGCACAGGCAGATAAGGGGGGGTAACTGGGTAAAAATGTCTAGAGTGAAATTTAACAATATGGTGAAGGAATTGTTGCAGGAAGTTGGTGTTTATGAACAGGTGCAGTCAAATCTTCTGGATGCATATAATGACTTGTTGCTGGAATTACTTGAACAGAGAGAGAGACTGGGATTTCTTTTCACCACTGATGTCAAAATGTTACATGTAAAATATCCTAGACTGGCTAAGTTTTATGCCATTTCCAAGGTACACAAGGACTTAAATCCCCCTGGGAGACCTATAGTATCAGGGGTGGGGGGATATTTCCAGAATATTGGTATTTTTCTGGATGCACAGTTGAAAGAGCATTTGAAGCGTGTCTCATCACACATTAGAAATGATAAAGAGCTGACAGACATTTTGGGAGGTACTGTGTGGCAAGAGGATTTTTTCTGGGCAATTGTTGATGTTAAGTCCTTGTATACCGATATTTCTCATCAGTGGGGTTTGGAAGTAGTAGCCGGACTATTGAGGGAAGGTCCCAGAACAAGTTATATTTTACAGCTGTTGGAGTTTGCACTGACATACAATGTATTTAGCTTTCAGGACATTTTTTTCTACAGAGAACAGGAACTGCTATGGGGGCATCTTTTGCCCCATCTTATGCCATAATTTTTATGTTTTTTTTTGAGGAGAGCTATGTTTACAGGAATACATATTTTTTTGGAAAATGTTGTAGTTTTCAAAAGCTGTATTGATGATTTGTTTTATATATGTAGAGGGGAGATTTGTCTTTTTGAACAGTTCATGTTGGAACTAAATCAGAATCAGTATGGCATCACAGTAGCCTATCAAACTCATAGACATAAGATACAGTTTCTGGATTTGGAGTTTTTTGTGGATAAAGACAAGCTAATGTCTTTTAAATCATTTTATAAGAAAACAGCGGCTAATAACTTTTTGAGTGCAGACAGCATGCATCCAGAACATTTACTTGATTCTCCACCTTATGGAGAATTCAAGCGCATTAGTGACAATGTTCATGACAGACCCACATTGGATGGGGAATTTAACATTGTTACATGCAAGATGGGGAAGAGAGGGTATTCTAGCCAGGTGTTAAAAAGGGCTGAGGAAAAAGTGAGAAAGCAAATCACTGGTTGGAGAGTATGGAGTCATGCAACACATTATGGGTGTGGAGATTATCATAAAGTGGGCAAGGATGATATATTTTTTGTTAATAAATTTTCCCCTTTTTTAGCTACATTGAAGGCATTAGTGCACAGATTTTGGCCTATCATACAGCAGGATGAGGAAGTAGGCAACATTTTCAATGGGCAGGGTTGTTTTTTTTTCATAGTAGATTTCACAACCTGAAGGAATTATTGAACAGTAGGGGTAAGTAGGACAGAAACTGATTCTAACACAGTAGGCACCTTTAGATGTGGAAGGTGCAAGGTGTGAGACAAAGTCAAGAACATTTCAGGTACTTTGATTAATGGAAAGAAGTTCATTGCCCTGGGATCTTACAATTGCAGTACCAGTGAGGTTGTTTATGCCATTGGATGTGATTGTCTACCTGTAAAGTGGTATACAGGCCAAACCAGAAGAATGGTGAAAAGAAGAATTATGGGGCATTTGGGGGATGTGAGGCATGTTAGGCTTTATAACCCTGTGGCCCAGCATTTCCATGCTGTTCACAATGATAACACTAGCAGTTTATTTTTTTCTGTTTTAAATAAACCTTATGCAGTACAAGGCATGGAATATGGGCGCATTTTGTTAAAGATGGAAAGTAGATATATTATTAATTTTTGAACTTTGTGGCCCCATGGGCTTATATGGAGTTAGATTTACATGCATAGGATGAAATGTTTCAGTATGCATTATTTTACAAATGCACAGACATCTAGGATGAACGATTTATATGTATAGGGTAAAATTTTAAGTATTTATTAATCTAAAGATGTATAGGTGCATTAGCATGAACTTCTTAAACTATTAAGTTAAATGCAATAGGAATGTAAGGGGTTGCATTTTAAAAGTTTTTTATGCACTTTAAATGTTTCTGAAGCACTTTGTTTAGGATGCACTTTAGATTTAAATTTTCTTGACTTACTGATTAATTGAGCAACCATTGTAGGGTAAAATGTTTTAGCATTTGTTAATCTAGAGATGCATAAGTGCTTTTGTGTGAACTTCTTAAATTATAATGTTAAACGCTATAGGAATGTAAGGGGTTGCACTTTATATATTTTGATGCACTTTAAATGTTTCTGAAGTACTTTATTGTTCAGGATGCACTTTAGATTTTAACTTTCTTGACTCTGATTAATTGATCAATTATTGTATAATTGAATTCAATGTAGTGAAATGTATATAAAGCACACCATTCTTGTGTATGATTTTTCCCTGGAAGGTTTGATGCTGAAGTACTAGGAACACAGTAAAAGTGGATGGTGACTGTTTCTCCAGCTGTTCACTGTGTTTTTTTGTCCTTAGTGAGTTGGTTCGTGGAGTAGTGTTTTTGGAGTTTGGTTATGATAATGTCGCACCCTACAGGGTTTCTTTCCATCCCTGTGAACTGCAACATTGTACTTATATTCTTCACTTTGGTACTGGCAGCACCTCTGAGGCACAAGGCTAAGCTCCAAGTTGGTCTGGTAAGGGGACAAAACTCATGGCCTGCCTCTTGCAGGAGTTATAACTAGACAAGATCAAAAGAACAGTGCCAGGCACTTAATATAAAAAGTTTGACATCTGTCAAGAATTGGGTAAGAACCTGTCATCTCTGACAGGCATCACCATCTTTGGGCCGCAGTGGGGGTACAAGTACAAAGACCTGCAGAGGTGCAGGCCTGAACAAATGGTTGAATGGAAAGACCAGGAGAGGGTGAGAAGTCCAGAGTTCTACAGTAAGTATTTTAACATTTTAGTTTTAAATCCTACCAAAAAAATAGGTTTTAGATATAAGATAAGTAACTGATGCATAAATGAAACAAAATATAAAAATAAGTGTATATCTAAGTACAAATATTTATCCATAGGTAATCCAAAGGTATGAGCAGGCATACACACATCTGTTAACAGAAATGCACAGTACACAAATATGGCATGTTTATATGCAGACATGCTTTTGTATATAAATACAAATGTATAAAGATGAGTACAAAAATATATGTGTATGTCAATATATAAAAATGTTGTGCCTCGATTTTTTCAAGTCAGTATAAATATATCTATATTTATACACAAACAGATAAAAACATATTTACTTTGCCACATATTTTCATATACTTTAGGAATTAACTTATTAATTATTTCACCACAGGCTGTCAGCATTTAAAAATGCTTTGGTTTGTGTAATCCACAAATTAATTAGTAATATGATAATTGTGTAAGACAAGTCATGTCTTCCAAAATAGTAGCTGCACATACAAGGTGGCTGACCTCAGTTAGCCACCATACACTAGGCAGATAGGGGATTGTGTGCAGGATAAAGTAGCAACTGAATGACCAGCACAGTTATTAGTGAGAAATGCACTGTCCAGTGTGTTACTTTCATAATTTAAAAGTATGCTGACTACAGCAACTTTACATTATCTGACTTAGAAATACAGGTAAGATATGCAAGACAGATTGCAAGGCACTAATTTCAATGGAAATATTTGAAAGGATTGAAGAGAGCACCTATTCCTCAAAGAGACAAGCCATATACAAACATAAAATGCAACAGTTTGAAGGAAGTCAGGATATTCTTTTAGTATACAATAATGGATTCCCTAGATTTTCTTTATGAAAATCTGTGCTTTCCTACTTTCTAAATGTAAGCATATAACGAAGAAGGATTCACTACAAATGCACACAGAAATAAGCAAGCAGTTTCAATAAAAAGTACATGAATAAATTCTGTGCTTTGTTAATTAGTAATTGTGATCATGTAAGAAAGTGTTGAACACATCTGTGATAGGTAAGCAAACATCGTTGATTAGTAAATGCAATTGTGTAAGAAATATTTCATTACACATCTGTGATAGGTCAGCAACTATCATTTGTGTTTTCTTTATGAAGCAGAAGAGAAGATTTCATATGGTCAGTCTTAGGAAAAGAGATGCCTTAAGAGACTATCAAAGAATACTCTTGAGTATTCATTCATTAGGAAAGGAATGTGTTGAATAACAACTGATTTGTTTATATTTATTTTGCAAGTATAAATTCAGAAGTAATCCAAACACAAATATATTACAATAAGTAATATGTTTTCCATACATAACTACAGTACAGTTCATATCAGCAAGATATTTAAAATGTGTTACCATGGTCCACCTGCATATCTCGTTAGTATCTGTATACTGCAAATGTAAAAATCATCACTACGTCATATAGTTATACAGATTGTTCACAGGTTTCCAGCACCATTTCCCAGAATATTGTTTTCAGAATAAAGATTTAATAAAAATAAGAAATCACCGTTAATATAGACTGATCTGATGTATTACATTATGAGTGAATTTATTTTCTCCATTTCTTGTTTCTCTCTCTACCTCTCCACTCTTTTTCTTCATTTAATTATGCATTACTTTGTCTTTCTCATCTTCTTTCTCTCTTATTAATGTTCATTTTCCCACAAGTTCAGAACCCATAGGAGTATCCCAATCATCTTCCTTCCAGGTCAGGGCATGTTCACCCTTTGTCCTTCCATGGATGTCTGCACAGGGACGGGGTGGTGGCGTCTATCCTGTGGGCACCCTGGCATGGTGCAGCCTGTCAAGCCACATAGACCATGGCCTTTGGGATTTGGTTGAGGATGTGATGGAGCAGGTAGTGGCCAGAGATCTTTGGCCAGTTCAGGATGCACTTCAACAGATTCAATACTCACTACCCTCTCAGCACTGACCACATCTTTGCCATCCCCACAATACTGGGGTCATCTACTGCAACACCATCAGGCAGCGTAAATGTTTGAGGTGCTGTGGACCAGTGTGTGTTCCTGTCACAAACTTCTCTTCACCTCCCTCCTTCACTAACCCTCACTCCTAGACTGTCTAATCTACTTCCTACCCAAACCACCATCATACAGTAAAAATGCAAAATATGAGGGTCTACCCCCACCAAATGTATAGTACTACTGTTCTCCTACTTCCCTCAGCACAACTCTTCTGATGTTTTCCTTCTATGTTTCCATCTTTATGTCTCCACTTTTTCAGTAGTTACTGTCTTCCCATTTCCACTCTTTAAAGAATAATTCTATGTGTCCAAATAAGGACACCCCATGAAAAACATATAAAACCCTTCATATTTTTAAAAAATATATATTATAAATAGCTGTGATGCATGCCACTTGTTTTAAATACTTTTAACGTGCTTACACATAGACTCACATGTCCATAATACCCTAATAACTACAAACGAATAAGAGCAGTTACATTTTTATGCAGTACTTTGCAGCTACTTAAGGGTTCATTTCACCAGCTTTACACATTTCATGAACATCATCATTTTTTTGTTTGCATACACATAGGCAGTGTGAACAATCTGCAATTACTATATTTGCATATAGGTGTAATGATGCTCTTTGTGAATAACCGCTATGCAAGGGCGAACCTTGGGACAATGAATACCACCAATTACTTCTAACTATGCCCCACATATACTTACTAATTACTAACTAGAGCAATGTTATAACAAAGTGACAAAACTTGAGTCAAACCATTCCTGTATGTCTTACCTTTTCCTGGCTTTAAAAAGCTTAGCTGGACTGAACTGTTACACTGCCTAACATATGAAACTATGAATATTTCCTCCACTAGTCATAACTCTCAAACGTATCTAGAAACCTGATAACTGTCCTTCCACACAAGTGCTGTTTCCCAAACAGAACTTTAATTCTCCAGGAAAAAAACTTTTACTTGTCACAAAAAATCCAACATCACTGCTGGTGATTCATTGCATTTTAGCTATGCCTTCAACATTTGGAACTAAATTCCCTTATATTGACACCCTAAAGTTGTTCAGATCCTTACTTTAAAAAGTACCTGATGTACTTGTGGTTTTGTTCCTGTTCAGCTACAGGATAACCTTCTACATTTATAATTCCATGTTCATGTTACTGCCTCTCTAGCTACTTCTATAAAACCATTTACATGAAGATTTTGAAAATAATGGCTACTCACTATTTTTTCTTATTATTATCTATCATATACTGCTCTTACAAGTCCTCTCCTAAGCCTGTACTAATTCAAGACCAACTTAGCTCTTCATATTCATTTTATGTTTTTTTTCTTCTCTTAATATCCTTTTCTCCATTTTATGTCACTCATGTAAATCACTAGCATACATCTATAAATTCTGTCAGCTCCAAATGTTTTAAGTTGTATTTGTTATTCTTTAATTTCAAGCTTTGATTCCCACTTTGTCATCTTTTGTCCTCCATAAATTTTTTAATACCTAGGAAAAGCAAGCTAATACAGGGCAAATCTGTACACATTGCATACCTAGGCCTTGCAAAGGCATTCAGCAGCATACCATACTTACCTCAAAAAGGTGTTCAAAGCCATCAACTGTCAGTTATTGTAGAAAAGTTTATTTATTTATTTATTTTATATATTTATTTAGCATTTGTTAACCAGGAAAGTCCGACTTGGAATGAAGCCAATTTTCAGCAGATGCCCAGAAAGAAATGCTCCAGATGCATGCCTTTGTAACATGAGAGGAAACCGGAGCACCCGGAGGAAACCCACATGAATGCAGGGAGGGCATGAAGACTCCACACAGAAGGCACCCTGGCTGAGAATTGAACTGGATAACCTCTTGCTGTGAGGTGGCAATGCTACTGCTGCACCATTGCGCCATCCAAAAACTATCCCATTTAAATGTTAATCTCCATGTAAATGGTTGGATAGGAGGGCTCACAAAAAGAACCCAGGAAATTATGGTGAGCTGCTCAACCTCCTCCAAAAGACCTGTCAATAGCAGTGCACACCAGTGATCAGTTCTTGGACCACTCCTCTTTAGCATTTATATCCCAGAGGTTAAAGCTTCTGTCAAGGGGTTATAGAGGACAAAGTTTGCAGATGACTGCAAACTTTTTGCCATCATATGCTCCACAGAGGACATCAAGATCCTCCAATAGGAACTTTCACAGATCAAAGCTTGTGTAAAAACCATGGACTAAAACTGAATGCCAAGAAATGTGTAATAGAATGTTTTTGCAATGAAGCAGTCCCCTGAAACACTTACACTGACAACACACCCCTGAAAATTAATCCAGCAGTTTCGGACCAGGGAACCTGTGCAGACAATGAACTAACCTTTGATTACGATATATCTAGTATTGTAAGAAATGTTTGTTCTTTGCACAGTTTGTTACTACGGGTATGACATCAGGGTCCAGGGAAGTGGTCATTCCACTATATTCCACACCATACCTTTCAACCTGGAAACATCAAAAATCTGGACAAGGCCCAAAAAAAATAGGTATAATTTGTATGCTGATTAACATCCTATTTGCATACATAATTATGCAACCCCAGCCACTCCAATGGAATTGTGGGCTACCAACTTTCAAATGCAAACTGAAGAACAGACAATGAAATATGGCACCAGAGTCCCCCTGCAGCCATTCCAATGTCCCATTACCTGGCTATGTCACCCTATTTACCATAAACACTAATGTATGCATACTGCTTTACTTCTACAATGATTATTTGAATTTTGTTTTTACATTTTGCAGTACAACAATGCACAAACACTAATAGACATCTGCTAAACAAAGGAATACTGTCTCACAGTGAAAATAGACTTGGTATTAAAACTTCTCTGTCCTTGAAACTCACATTAATTGAAACAACATTGAAACCCACACCACATCCAAAGAAAATGCATCTGGCCAGTGGTGGATTAAGATTACCTTTGGGCTGTGTTCATATCGTTGGCCCCTTGCACACAAAACAAGAAACATACATGTGTTGTTTTCTTAGATACACCTTACTGACTTTATTAAGTTATATTCTTTGTATAGTACAGAACACTTGTTAGACAGAGCTCATTTTAAATTTGTTTGAACATTTTTCCAGTAGGCTGTACTGTAGGCAATGAAATAAAATGCATAAACCAATAATGACAAAATTGCCCAATTCAGAACATTTACATCATAAAAGTTTACTTCCGCACCCACACTATAATTAGAATGACAGTAGTGTAAGCCATAGGCATCTTCCACAGCTTCTTGCACTTATTTTCAATTTCAGTTTTTTGGGGTGGGGGGGGACAAAAGGCCAACAACCAGGAACACATTTTAAACATTACTTGTATAATTTTGGAAAGTTGCTAGAATAAAATGCTGTGTTACTACCATGCATTTCACTGGCACATCTTAAACCCAGGACCCTATGTGCTGCAGTCAGAGCAACTTACCACCATGCCAAATCAGCAGTTTCCTGAAAAATAGGAAGACTGAAACTTAATGGCTATCATTTAGTGAATTCAGTTCTCATTTCTTACCATAGCTCTGAACGTCTTAGCACAGAAAACCTGGACAAAGCCAATAATGGGGCAATACAAATTCAGTTCTCACTTCTCACCATAGCTCTCAATCTAATAGCACAAAAAACTGGACAAACAAAGCCAAAAATGGGGGGAATATCAGTTCTCACATCTCACCATAGCTCTCAACTCTTAGTGTAAAAAACCTAGACAAAGCTCACAAGTTGTGGTGGCTAGGGTCTTACCAGAGAGTACTATCTCAAGAGACACTGTCTAAGGTAACCTGACACATCATATATGTGACTAGAGCAAACATCTGTCAAGGTAAGTATGTGTGACAATTTATTTTATGCTACATTTTATTTTATTTTATTTATTTTATATTTGTTGACCAGGCTAGTCTAACTCGATATATGTCCATTTTCAGTTTTTTGAGGTGGGGGGGGGGGGACAAAAGATAAGCTCCAACACATGAATAAAATGCAAATACAAATAACAAATTGCAAGCAACAAAAAGCAAAAAATTGTAAGAAAAAAATTGCAAAAATAGTAAAAATATAATAAAAATAACCAAGCAATGGTAACATGTGCAGTAAGGCATAGAGGTTAGCACAGGGTGTGAAAAGAGGACAAGAGTCATAAACAGTGCAAAAAGAAAGGTACATGGACTAAGTACAGCTAAAGACAGTAGTAGAGAAAGGAAGTTAGTTGTGAAGTGATTTTCCTTAGAATTTATTAGAAAAAAAGGTATATAAGGAGAAGTGAAATGGTGCCCAACAGGGAGACATGATAGAAGTATAGTAAGAAGGACGATGTAACAGCGGATAGTAAGCACAAGATAGGCAAGGTCAAGTATAATGAGATAGATGGCTAGTCTGGTTTGGTACAGGGGCATAGCCAGTATGATCTGAGGTAAAGTTTAAGTCTGTTTTTGAAGAGTGATAAGGAAGTAAGTGAGGAGAGGGCATTAGGGAGAAGATTCCAGGATTTACCTACAGTATAAGAGAAGAGAGAATCCCCAGCCCTGTTATTAGATTTAGAGGTGTGTACAAGAAGTTCGTGTGAGGAGCGTAGAGACTTCAGATTTTTATAAGGGGTGATGAGGCTAAATAAACTAGGAGTATTAGAAGGTTTGTAAAGAATGTTGTGGGCAATGGTTAGTTGGTGAAATTTAATCAGGTGTTGTAGTTCTAACCATCCTAGCTGATTTAGATTTATACAATGTTGTGTTCTAAATGGGTTTCCTGTTACAAATATTGCAATGTTATTATAGGATGATTCCAATTTGCTGAAGATAGTCTTGGATAGATTAGTAAAAATAGGAGAAGTGTAAAGGAGTGTTGAGACCAAATGAGTGTGAGCTATAGTAGTTTTGGCAGTAGCAGAAAGGAAGGGTTTTATCCTATAGAGAGCGCCGATTTTTTTTGTTGACAGTCTTTATAGTATTGTTGATATAGATGTCGAAGTTCAGATTATTGTCGATGGTGACACCTAGAAGTTTGGTGGTAGACTCTGGAGATATTATGGTACCATTGGTGGATGTCACAGATAAATGAAGAGGAGAGGACTTTTGAGTAGGAGTGAAGAGGAGGAGTTTGGTTTTCTTTGGGTTCAGAAGAAGGCAACGCTGAGTGAACCATTGTTCAGCTATGTTGAATATCTTCTGGGTGAGAGAGTGAATGTCTTGGGAGGATGTAGCTGAGCATAGTAGTGTGGAATCATCAGCATATTGTATGCAAGTGGCTTGGGGGATAGCTAGATGAAGGTCATTTATAAATATGGAGAAGAGGAGAGGTCCAAGTATGGACCCTTGAGGGACGCCTAAGGTAGATGGGTGGATAGAGTGTTATGCCATAGTACTGCTTGCTGTCGTTTGTCAAGGTAGTACTGGAACCATTTTTTGGAAAGTGGGTCTAATGACAGAGATTTTAGTATGTTTATGAGAATCTGGTGGTTTACCATGTCAAATGCTTTAGACAGGTCGATAAATAGAGCAGAAGAAAGATTATTTAGGTTTCGTTGATTGTTGATGTAATCAGTAAAGGAAAGGGGGGCAGTGGTAGTGCTGTGTGAGGGTCTGAAACCATGCTGATAGTTAGAAAGTAATTTGTTTTCAATTAAGTGGTGGAGTACTTGCCTGTGGATACATTTCTCCATCATCTTAGCTAATGGAGAGAGCATGGCAATACGGCGATAGTGTGATAGCTCAATGGAGTCTCCTCCTTTATGCAGGGGGATAACATGGGAGACTTTCCATAAGGTGGGGATGTGATCTTCACTTATAGTTCTATTTATCAATATGGAAATAGGGTAGGCAATAGCATTGGTGGATAACTATAGAAATTCAGAAGGCAGTTGGTCTGCTGAAGGAGAGCATGGTTTCAGTTTATTCAAAAGTTTTTGAATAAGTTTGGTTGGGACTGGTTGGAACTGATAAGGAGGGGGTGGGGTTGAGGTGTAAGAAGGTAGTGTGAAGGTATTAGGCGATAGTTGATTAGCTAGTATTTGGATAACATCTGTAAAGAAGGTATTGAAGGCATTAGCTGTATGGAAAGGGTTTTTCTGGTCTGTATTTTGGAGGTTAGGTGTCGTGGATTGACCTGGGTGGAGTAACTGCTTAATGCTAGCCCAGAATTTTTGTGGGTTGTTGTGATTAGGTTGTTGAAATTGTAAGTAGTATTTTTTTTATCAGAAAGTATAGGTTCATAGGTTCATAGGTTTACACTAGGCTATCTGCCCTAAGGCATTTATAAGCCTAGCCCAAATTTTTGTGGCTTACGCCACCCCTTATATGAAAAAATACTGTGCCCATTAGTTTGTTGTGCCTCTGTCCAGCAGTGACACAGATATGATTCCCGGGGTAAACCTACGATCTCCCATCCACAGGTCTAGATTTCTCTTGAACAGAGTCAGCGAGGTGCTCTGCCTCACATGGACCGGGATTTTATTCAACAGGATAGGGAGTCTCTGAGTGATAAATCTATCCCTCCAGCATGTCCTATTTATATCCATGCTAAGGTTTAAGTCGCTTGCTCTAGTGGTTTTGGTGGATTTGGATTTTTTGAGGTGGAGCATGTCCATTAATTCCGGGTTGGACATGGCCTTGTATGTCAGGCACATGTCACCTCTGAGCAGACGGTATGCGACTGAATAGAGCTGGAGTTTCTTCAATATGGCAGCATATGACAGATTTTGGAGTCCCTTTATCCTTTTGGTGAGGAACTTTTGGGGTCTCTCCAATTGCTGCAGATGTCGGGTGAGATACATCCCGAATGGGGCATTGTACTCGATCATTGGTCTGATAAGTGAAGAGTACAGGGGAACAATGACCTCACTAGATCTGGATGTGAATCCCTTCATGATCAGGTGGGCAATGTAGAAGGTCTTTCTAACCACTTTAGCAATGTGAGTGTCAAAAGAAAGGCCACTGTCAACCTGGGTCCCCAGGTCCCTGATAACCTCTTCTGTGCTTAGTGGATTGCCACCTATATGGTAGCTTGGGGTTACCTTGTTTTTCCCGAAGGGTATGACTATACATTTTTGGCGTTTAACTTCAGGCCATGGCTCTGGCACCAGCTATCTGTTTCTGTGAGTCCCTTCTGAAGGATATCCGTGTCCGATGCACTTTCCACTATGGCCCAGTTTGCAGTCGCCTGCAAACTTTGTCAGCCAAAGTCCTCCCATGTTGGCCTGTACTTCTGAGAAGTAGATGCCAAACAATAGGGGCCAAGGACCGAGCCCTGTGGGACACCACTTGTGACCGGCTTGGAGTCTGACACAGCGCCAGCAACTCTAACCCTGTGGGTTCTGTCCTTAAGCCAGTTTGCAACCCATCTTGTGACATATGGGTTTACATTTAAGCTGGTAAGTTTTTCTACAATACCCGAGTGGGGTATTGTGTCGAAAGCCTTTGCAAGGTCAAGGTAGGCTGTATGGACTGCCTTTCCCTCATCAATGGCCTTGGTGACTGTTTCGTAGAAGTCGACCAAGTTCAAAAGGCATGATCTTCCCTTGACAAAGCCAAACTGGGTCGGGTCCAATGTCTGCAAGTCCCCTATATCTTTGTTTATGAGCTCCATTATGATCCTCTCCATAGCTTTGCAGACTAGACTTGTTAAGCTTATGGGGCGGTAATTACCAGGGTCCGTAGAGGCGGCCCCTTTGTGGAGTGGGACCACAGTTGCCGTACGCCACTCCTTGGGCACGTATCCTGTGGTAAGGCTGAGATTAAACAGCTGCCTTATGTGCGGGTTTAATTCCTCATTTAGCTCGTGTAGCACACAGCTGGGGACACCATCCGGTCCCATTGATGCTGTGTTTTTAGCTTTAGAGAGAGCAGCTTTCACCTGTGCATTTGAGATGTCCGGGAGGCTACACTCGGCTGGGATAGTTATCTCTCCTTTAGGGGAGAGGGGTGAAGTTTGCACTGAACCTGTCTGCCAGTATGTTGGCAATGTCTGTGGGTTCAGTGATTTTTGTATCATTTTGGACTAATTCTGAGCATATCTGGGAGTTTCCACCCAGGTTCCTAACATAGCTGAAAAAGGCCTTATGATTGTCCTTTGAATCCATGGCAATTTTTCTCTCAAAATTGGCCTTAGTTGATTTTATGAGTGCTCGTATTTTTTTTACTAATAATGATCAGGGGTGACTTCCCTTTTATGGATTTTGGTCTATCATGTAATAGCTTTCTCCTCTTATTGTAAAGTATGTTAATGGCTGGGGTCCACCAGACTGGACATTTGCCCTTTGTGGAAAGAGTCTTGGTTTTATTTGGGATTGCCTGATCCATGCAGTCCTGGAGGTGTTCATAGAAGGCATTTGTAAGGGCTTCCGCAGCTTGGGTTGTGGTTTCCTCTGGCTCAGGAGCCTTGAAGGATACCACACCAGTCTTGAGTAGTGTGAAGTTTGCTTTAGAGAAGTTCTTCACTATGGTCTTTTTTGTTTGGGGTGGGGCGGATGTGGATTTCCAGTGAGATTAGTTTATGATCAGATCTCACCAATGAGGGATATACTTCCGGTGTGGAGCATTTTGTCCCCATGTTTGTGACAGTGAGATCTAGTATATTTTCTCCTCTCATGGGAACAGTGACTAGCTGTTCCATGGCATTTGAATTTATGAACTCCAGGAACCGTTGGGCTAGAAAGTTAGGGCTTGAGTAATATTCCCAGTCTATATTCGGGTAGTTGAAGTCACCCAATATGATGGTGTTTGGAGATACATTTATACCCTCCAGTGTCTTCAGGAAGGCTGAGTGGGGTTCCTGAGTTTGAGAGGGTGGCCTGTAGCATGCTACAATTTGTAGAGCAGTTTTGCCTATGGTTAGTTGCACCTGGATGGTTTCCGAAGCTTCGTGCGTTGCCACCAACCTGGAGGTGTGGGTATCCTTTATGAATATGGATACACCCCCTCCTTTGAACGCATGATATGAGGTAAAACCTAATAGTGCCGGGGTGCTCTCAGGAGCCTTGAACCAGGTTTCAGTTACAGCACAGACATCGCTGTTCTCCATACTGAGAAGGGCCTCAAGTGCGTGCATTTTGAGATTTAGACTTCTGGCATTGAGCAGCATTACCCTCAGTTTCTTCCCATTTTTGTTTTCTAGGGTG
This sequence comes from Protopterus annectens, assembly GCF_019279795.1. Classification (NCBI taxonomy): domain Eukaryota; kingdom Metazoa; phylum Chordata; order Ceratodontiformes; family Protopteridae; genus Protopterus; species Protopterus annectens. Next base: position 1,028,459,943 of record NC_056739.1, on the reverse strand, counting down.
GTAGGTTTAGAATTTGAGCCTTGCCTAAAAAAGGCACTATGGGGGTGGCAAGAGCCTTAGCCAATATCCGGAATCCCAGGGGTGACAGGTGCAAGCCGTCCCTTGCGAAGCAGCGTGGCTTGTCAAGCATGTCATCCCAGGCAGACAGACACTGGATCCCCTTTGAAAGACACCAGACATTAAGCCAATTGTTAAAGCTGATCATCTTGTCTCTATATTGTGGCATCATTCTTGGTGAAGGAAGGATACTGCTCAGGGTTAGGGTCATACCTGCCTGGGCTACATAATCAGAGAGCTCCTCTATGTCTCTTTTCATGTAGTCCAGGGAGGTACGTCTCAGGTCGTTCACACCAGCATGGACAATGACTGTGTCATATTTGTACTTGCCGTGGAGTGACCCGAGTGCTTGTGTTATCTGGCGGATTCTAGCACCCGATAGGCAGCTTACTGTGACCCTCTCCTTGTTCAGCTTGGTGAGTGGGACGTCAGTGTGTCTGACTATGGAGTCACCTATGACAAGTATGTTTGGTGTTGTATTTGGCCTTAAGGGCTGTGACTGCTTTGCACACTGCTTTTGTGGTTTATGTGTTGCTTGTGGGGTGTCTTGAGGTAGCAGTTGTTTGGGTGTCTGCTTTGGAGGCCTCTGCTGTTTAGGTAAATTTTTACTCAGAGCCTCCGAGTATGTCTTTGTGTGTTTATGTGTTTGATTCAGTGGAGTGGTAGCATTATGTGAGGCTGGTTTTGTGGTGTGTGTAGTTGCCTTCTCCTCCTGTCTGGTCTTGCCAGTCCTGAGTTGAGAGAGCTCAGCCTCCAGTTTGGCTAAATAGCTGCATCTCTCACAAGTATTTGTGTTATGTGGGAGGAGGAGAGGGTTGTCTGTATACATGAGGCAGTTATAACATTGCCTCAAGATTCCCAGATTCACCAGCTGGACCGGAGAGGAGATTGACAACTGACCTTTGGACATGCTAGAATAATATTGGGAAATCCTTAATTGAAAACAAGGGCCAGTGGGGAGTGAGGGTGTAGTGCTTTTAATTTTTAGTGCTGACTTATATAATTGCTTTAGTGAGCAAGTGCCAGGTAACTTGAGTGCAATGTGTTACAAGTAACTAAATGCAAAACGACAAACAGTAACTTTCTTTCAAGTGAAACAAGGAAATAAGTACAGTAAGCAATGCAGATATCACTAGTGATCCACAGAAGCGCTGAGAAGTTGCGTATTAGGTGGAATTAGCTTCCAGGGAAATAACAAGCAAACAAACAACAAGCATATAAACAAAGCTAGATTCAGCAGGCCTGGATCTAGTCTATGCTAGAGCAAACAAGGTGAACCAATTTCAGTAAGATACAGTTCAAATATTCAGGCACTATAAAACTTTAACCAGAAATTCCCAGCTCAGAAGGGCAGAGTCCAGCCTCTTCTCCCACAAGAGTGCAGACCACGAACCTTCTTAATGTAAAATAACTGGCCTGAAGCCCAAGTGCCTAAACCAGAACTAATATACTTGGACACTGGGCTCTCAATCAGCAGTTCCCAACTTAGAAGGATGAAAGCTACCTGTCCTGCCACCACAGTGCTTGCCACAAACCTTCCTAATGTAAAACAACTGGTCTGAAGCCCAAGTGCTTTATCCAAAAGACTTGAATGATAGCTACACTTTAATCAAGTTACAACCAAGCAGTAATAAATACCATTGAATACTTTAGAGAATGTCTGGATTAGTGCTCAAGTTACACAAACAAAGCTAGATCCAGCAGGCCCGAATCCAGTCTATGCCACAGCAAACAAGGCGCACCAACTTCAGTAAGAAACAGTTCAGATATGCATGCACTATAAGCCTTTAACCAGAAATTCCCAGCTCAGAAGGGCAGAGTCCAGCCTCTCCTCCCACAAGAGTGCAGACCACGAACCCTCTTAATGTAAAATAACTGGCTTGAAAGCCCAAGTGCTTAAACCAGAATTAATACACTTTTAGAATAACAGACACTGAGCCCTCAATCAGCAGTTCTCAACCTAGAAGGATGTAAGCTACCTGTTCTGCCACAACAGTGCAGACCACAAACCCATTCAGTGCAAAACAACTAACTGGTCCGAAGCCCAAGTGTTTAAACCAAAAGGCTTAGAATGAGTTACACCAAGCAGTAATAAATACAATTGAGTATTTTAAGATGATGCAAAAGTAAAAAGAAGTAGGTAAAAACACAAGTACAGTAAAAGCAGATGAAATTTTTTTTTTTTTCTGAACAAGTGCTGAGATCAAAGAAACAGATTTGAGTGCTGAAACTAGAAAACTGGCTAGTTATAAGAAAAAGAAACAAGCTAGAAGGCTTCCCTCAAACACAGAAGGGCTTGGGGGCTCAGAAGCCTACAAATAGTCTGTACCACTTAACAAGAAAGGCAGGAAATAAGCTTAATTGGTCTTCTTAGTGGCATTTCTAAGTTGTCTAAAGGTTTGTTGATCAACAGGGTTTTTAGTCATTCTCCATTTGGCCCAATATTTATTTCTGAGTTGAATTTTATGTTTGGTTTCATTGCATAGCCATGGGGCAGAGTTGGCCTTAATTCTAATAGATCTGGTTGGAGCGTGGTGATTGAGAATGGAAAGGAAGGTAGAATTAAATAAATTAATGGCTTCGTCTAAAGGAGGTGTTTTAAGGGAACCCAATTGCACGCTCTTAGTTCCATTTGAAATAAATCAAGGTTAAATTTCTTTTTGGATCTAATACTTCTAATAGAGGTTAGAATGGGAGTGTTGGTTTTATGCCACATGAAGTAGGTAAGTGAGTGGTCACTTATATCATCAGGGAGGGTTCCAGAATTATAGTAGTGAGTATGACTGTTTATAAGAAGCCAGTCTAGTATGCTAGATTTATTGTTAGTTTTATTTATTCTGGTGGGTGAGGTAATGGTTTGAGAAAAACCATGTAGGTTAATGTGGGAGGTAGGAAGGCTGGTACAATAGGAATTCCAATCCAAATGTATATCGCCTAGGATTATGGTTTCTTAAGGCAGGTGTTGGGATAGCCAGCTAAGGATATTTTCCATGGTGGCTATGTTATTTCCAGGGGGCAGATATATACAGATAATGTAGATTGATTTGGCATTGTTACGTTCAAGTTTAGAGATGAGAATCTCAGCATGGTAATCTAGAGGTAGATTACAGTTGTATGTGGTTAATTGTAATCCAGATTTGAATGAAATAGCATCCCCTCCATGTTTTTTGGCTACTCTATTAATTCTTAGGATATTATCTCCAGGTGAGATAATTTCATTATCCTTGATGCTAGGTTTTAGCCATGTTTCTGTTAGGCAGATAATGTCAAAGGAGTGTACTTCTAAGAGAGCATGTAGTTGAGTTACTTTGTTGTTAATACTACGTATACTAAGATGAGGAGGGAGTTAGGTGGTTTAGCGAGGGGGTAATTGGTTGATTGATTATGGTTTTGGAGAGAGATAGAGTTTGCTGTTGGGCCTGGGTTAGGATGAATATCATCGTCCTTTAATGAGAGGAGTTGTCCTAGATAGCTTAGGTTAGGGAGCTTGCTGTATGGAAATAACAGTCTCTTGAGATGTAGTGAATTATATTTAATATGTAGTGTTCTATGATACATAGCAAGTAGGTAGCTGGGTGAGCATATTATGTTTGCATGGTTATGTAGGTATAGTAAGAGTTGAGAGTTAGTTTGTTGACTGGGGTAGTCAGTGTGTGGATATATAGGGTGTTCATATGAGGAGAGTAAATAGGCAAAGGTTAAAAGTGGTAGTGGTACAAGAGTAAAGCAGAGTAGAATCTGAGAAGGGATGGTTAGGTTATGCACTGTAGACTAACTGTAAGAAAAAGGGACAAAATAAAGTGTTAGCAGGATAATTGTAAGGGGGTAGCAAGTTAAATGATTCAGGAAAGCATACTAAAATAGGTAGTGGGCTGACCTAGAGGACAGTGTGAGTTGAGGGTAAGTGGGAGATACTAGGATGTGGAAGATGAGATGAGGGTGAGTGAGAGTACTAACATAGGAATGCTAGGAAGGCTTAGGATACTAGATAATTTATGCAACAGATACACAGGAGTGAAACAGTCAACATGTTAAATTCACAGAGCAGGAAAATTAATTAGCAGCAGACATTTTCAAAGTAGTGAAATAAGAAAAAAAATCATTAGGCTATTATGCTATATGAGCTGCAGGCATATATTAACATAAAAGTATCTCATGTACAGTCTAATAAATTATAGACATTAGTATAAAAAGCTAGGTAGTACTCAACACCAGTACATTTAATATACTTCTTGGCAGTTGGGCTTAGACTAGACAGTATTCAGTTTTAGTAGGATAGACTGTGCATTAGTGTAAGCATTGTAACAGTACTTTCCCTATTGTAGTACCCTTAACATGTGCAGACAGTTTGTCGGACTTGGCGGCAATTACTATTGCTCCTGTTTAAGCTAGGGAGCCAGCCTTTAAATGGTGCTTATACTGAATCAGTAGTTAAGATCCGGCAGTATGTGTGAGCGAATATTGCCTGTCAGCAATCAAATTAATTGCGAAACAGAAAATAGTCTGATACTCACTGTATCTGAGACGCATGTGCTTTAGCAAAGTCTCCTTGTATGGAATGAACTTTGTAATGAACGTTTCAAAGGTTTGGCTAAGTTAGCAAGGTAATATAGTTAGAATGTATCAAATGTTTCAATTGTCTCAAATGTAACAAAACAACTTTAGTATTGGGGAGCTGGGGCCTGAAAAACACCACAACTCATGCGCGGACACTCAGCAGTGGCCGATTCCAACCATGTACATAGAGCAGGACTGCATTTAGCTGCTATTTAGCTTGGATAATATGCACGGACTGGGAGCCAAAAACACGTACGGTTTGAAATGGCTGAGCAGTTAACCAGCCAAGGCACAACCACTCATAGAGCAGACGCAGTCAGTTAAACATCAAAAACAAAGTTAAGGCAAGGCTCAACAGCTAGTACAGCGGACACCAACAGTGTAAAATGGCCAAGCAGTTCACAAAGCACAGCACTTTCAATTTAGAATTGCACATCGAGCGTACACAAACCCTTTAAACAGCAGAACAAAAATTAATGAATATCGTAGCCGTAACCCAGGCAAGACCTGTTAAGACATGACCAATTTAAGTACAGCAAGGCACAGCCACTCGTAGAGCAGGCACAGATAGTTTTCCCAGCTATACAGATTAAAAGCAAAGGCACAAACCGCTCAAAGAGCGGACACAAAGCTTATGTTACCGGGCAGTTCACTCAGCACTACTAAAATAGAAGAATAGTTACTTGTTGAGCACACACAACCACTTAAGCAGCAGTGCAGGTTTAGTATACCGTAAAACAGATTACCCAGGCAAGACACACTATTAGTTGTTCGTAGTATGTACAGCTACACAAAATAATTAATTTAATACATATGCAAAAGGCTAGCGTAGGTAGATATGTCTTATTTTGACTAGCAAGGATGCCAAAACAGCCCTTACCCGCGAGCAGGGCCAGCAGCCTAAGGCAGAACAGGACTGAAAGGGGGGAAAGCCTTGTCAAAGATGGCGCCACAAAAGCTGGCGTCCCTAAATAGATTTAGTGGAAGGTGAGGCAGGTAGGAGAATGAGGGAGGAGTAAAGCAGGAATTGAGGAAGGTAGATAGATGTAGGTGGATAGAAAGGAAGTAGAGGAGGGGTCTGCAAGCAGGAGGGGGGAGGGGTATAGACAATGGAGACACCAACCCAAAAAGGGACCCAAGGAGAAAGGAAGAAGACAAGACTGTGAAGAAACAATCAGTGATTAGGTAAGTGAGATCAGAGATAAGAAAAGTAAGGAGGATTAGCACTTGTTTGGTGTAACTGTTAGTAAGGTAAGAACAGAGAGGGTCAGAGAGATAGGACATCTAGGCTTTCATCAAATTTCTTTTTTGCTTGACTACATTAACAATATTTTGTGAACATTTCTGCTTCTGCTTGATGTTGTAACAGAAGACCTGAGTCACTAAGTACCCAACTTGCAATAAAAATAAATGTTTCATGTTTCTTTTTCTGCACAGCACAACAATGTACTGCCACCTTACACACCTGCTCAGTTCTTACACAGCATACCTACCATCAGTAATTCATGTTTTCAGCCTGGATTACAGAACTTTCGCCTCCCAAGAAATGAGGAATATGGTTGTCCTACATGCAGAAAAGAGCAGTTTCAGTGACTGTCTATTTGTCGTACTGTCTTGATTGTTCTTTGTTAAAAGCAGCTTAACTTATTTTATGCGGAACTAGGATGCACAGAACTGGGTATCTTCCCTGCTGTCTGAAATGTTTTATATATATATATATATATATATATATATATATATATATATAAGTGTGTGTGTGTGTGTGTGTATATATATATATATATTTTTTTTTTTTTAACGTATTTATATAGTTTTATATATATATATATATTTACACACACCCACACACACACACACATATACACACATATACACACATATACACACATATACACACACACACACACACACACACACACACACACACACACACACACACACACACACACACACACAGATAGATATCTGCAAAACAGATAGGTAAAATAGCATAGAGCTTGCTCCCCCTTACAAAAATACCTTTTTTATTTTTGGGAGGTTTTGACTTACATTTCACAATGAAAAGAAAAAACAGCTAACAATAACTTGCATTACGATGATTCAAATTAACACAGAAAAGACTTTAGTGTGCACCTTTACTCTTCAGTGGCAGACTCAAAATGGTACAAGTTTTATAATGTCATCTTTGAACTTTCCTATAAAATGTAGCCTTAAAACTTTGGCAACTTTTACAGCAAAATTGGATAAGTCACTGGGATACTTTATGAATGTCAATTGTAATTTCTGAAATCCAGGTTAAAATTATTTTTTTCTGCTTCAATAGGGTTGTTTTATGCTTGTTATACAAACTTCCTTTTCCTGCCAGCAAACAGCATTTTCTGTTTGCAGAAACATGCCCCAGCTACATGCCCCAGCTCTTAGGCTCCTACTACATCTTATCTTCATAAACCAAAAACTGAAAATGAATGCATGAATATTCTGCTGAGATATATGCGAGCGTGACATGCAGTTTGCTAAATCATAAGTAAACAAACCTAGTTTGCCAAAGTGGTAGAGTTAAAAGAATTACATCACTGAGTGCAACTCCTACAGCCATGGCTACATGAAAGTTCATTTGCAGAACATCACAAATATTAATGCCATTAAGTTCAACGGTAATATTACACTTAAATATACATTTTACTTCATAAAGCAAGACATGTAACCGAAAAAAACTAAATGTAGCAAAAAATGTATTTAAGTATAGGCCATGTAACAAAGCTCTAAGTGATGCACAGTTCCTTATTTTCATCTGCCAAGTCATGAAACATCATAGTGCAAAACCATGGTACATACTTAAAACGAAATTGAAATCCTTGATTAAAAAAATATATTTGAGAGGGATGTGTCTCTAACCCCCAATACTTCAATATGACTACTCAGATGTTCCAGTACATTCCAAGCTCTCAACCTCTCACCAGCATTTTGCTCTCTCAGCACTTCCCAGCCCAGGACCATACCAGCACATCACACCCTACACGTCATAAAGACCCACACACTATGAAGTACCCAAGAGTTATACTTTCACTTGCCTAGTTTCAGGAGCTCAATCCTCAATCTATATTTATTTGCTCAAACATGCTGGCTAGAACTGACACTCAATTTTCTAAGAGTTTTGTTGCTGCTTTCCTTGCAAAGATTTATGTACTAGTTATTAGCATGCTCCAGATAGTCCACGTTTACAGCACTTTGAAGAATGTAGAAGAGACAGGCATTACATTGCCTGTTAAGGACTGCTTCTTCTCCAAAATGCAGTGATCTCCGAGTGAAAACAATAAAGAGATGGGGTTAAAGGGGACTTACTCTGCACATCAGGGCTTAAAAATGCACACAAACACACATGCACACACACACACACACACACACACACACACACACACACACACACACACACACACACACACACACACACACACACACACACACACACACACACACACACACACACACACACACACACACACACACACACACACACACACACACACACACACACACACACACACACACACACACGCCAGTTTCCTTACTTGCTGCCATAAATGCTGTTGAGCCCTGAACATAAATAATCCAGGTTCTGGACATAAACATAAAGTGCTTTCCTTACTTGCTGCCATAAATAATCCATTGCTGACGTTTGTTCTGAACATAAAGTGCTGCCAAGCCTTGAACATAAATAATCCAATTGCTGCCAGCTGTTCTTGCTCGCATTTGAGCAGCCAGGCCAGCTGGAAATGTGTGCATGACAAGAGCTCCTTGAGCTCAATTCAAACTGGCTGGTAACCCTGATGGAGCTGACGTCATTGTGCACGTGATGACATCAGTTCAAACAGTGCGAAAATCAAAAAATTAAAAAAACAAAAGAAAAAAATCGGAAATGAAGGGGTGCCACTCAGGAATCGTGGCACCCCTTCATTTGGACCCCAAAACTCTGTAAAAAATGAGTAATTTGAAATGGTTGGGAGGTATGTTCCACACTGATCAGGCTGACCATTGAGTATAATGACATGTTTATTATGTACCTGTTCAAACATTTGACATAAATTAAGTGCCCCAATGTTTTCTTACTAGGTAAGTCAAAGACTTAAATCATAAAAAACTGACAGCCATCTCAAAGCCTTACCCATTTTTTTAGCGTCATAAAGGCATACTGAGACACAACAGACCCTGTCCTGTCAGACCTACTGCAAATTGGAAAGGCCAAATGGGTAATAAACACCTGCTCATGAGATGTAAATGTTGTTTGCAACACAAATAGGAATGATATATATGCATCATAGACAATACCACTTCTTTAGACTCATCTTCCTCTACACATAAAGCAAAGTACTTCTCTTACACTATTTAAATGTAATCTAGATGAATGGATGGGTAACTATAAATTCTGGTTTAGCATCCTTGTGCCTCAAGTATTGGGACAACATGTAAATATTCTACTCATTCTTGGTTACTCATACTTTAAATATAAGAGCTAAAACTTCATGGAAATGTATGGCTAGGCTTTTAAAGATCCTCATGGGTCAATAGCCTAGCAAGTACCTATGCACCTATGAACCTAAACTAACTTGTGTTCTTTACTATCATCATCATCACCTTTTTTACTTTTTCTACATGAGGTAGGGGTGTTGTGTCAATTGTTGCCAGCATTATTGATTCAATGCCATCCACCTAGCTTATCTGATACATCTGCCTAGCTGTTACAGGTATCTCATATACAGTCAATTTATCTGTAGATTGGCTAGACATCTTCATTTCCTTCTGCTTTCTTCACTTTATTGATTTATTAGTTAGTTAGTTAGTTAGTTAGTTAGTTAGTTAGTTATCCTTTGTTAACTGTGTTAGTCCCATTAGGTTAGATGGCTCCTTTCATGGGAGAACTGAAGTGGTATTTATACTACTACTACTACTACTACTACAGAAGTTTTAGCCATGGCATTGAGGAACTTCCCCTATTTATTGTAAGTGGGGATGCTCTGCGATGTAACACTTCCTGCTTCTGGTCTGGGTGTGGAGGCAGCTTGGAGAACCAAGGAGACGTATGGAGAGTGACGGTGGTAGAGGGAATACTGTTGGGAGAGATTTGGAGATGGATGTAGTTGACTGTGGACTAAAGGTGAAGGCAGGCAAGTCTTCACAAGAAATGATGTCATTGGAGGAAATAGTATCAGAAGGAGAGGAGTGGCGGGTTAAAATATTCAAGAAAGGAAATGCAGGAAGAGAAAGAAGTGAAGGTGTTTGAGCCTTTGCAGAATAAGGAATTACTTTTTCAGAAGAAGTTGCTTGAGGGAGATACTAAATTGTAGCAAGAATGTATTATTACAAGCCTCCAGATGGGAGGGTTGTGGGATGTATATTTAAAAGACTTATTGACAGGAGTGAACCAGAAAGTGAGAAGGCAGCATCATTGGATCAAATAATGGAGAGGATACAAGAAGAGGAAGTGGAAGATATAAGAAGAGAAGGGAAGAAGTCATATATTCAAACCTTAAAAGTAGGAGAAAAAAGCGAAGAACAGAAAATGGAGGTGAAAAAGAAGAAGTATCATATAAGAATAAGCAGTAAAAAGGAAGAGGAACTTGATAGGTTAGAAATCAATCTGTGATAACATTATTGCATCACAGGTATCACTCCCAGGGAGGTAAGAGCATTTAGACACATTAACAAAGGCTCCTTTCTCACTTTTGTTTTTAATCAGGACAGTATATAGAAAAAGTTTTAGAACAATATGAAGTAAAAAAAATGATAACCCTTGGAATTTATATGTTGTTTAAGAGAGGAAAAAAATATGTACAATTTCAAAATGAGGTAGAACAAGTATTAAGAAGCTATTTAAAGACGGTTTATAAGACTGTTATGGACATTACAAATATGTATGATAACAGAGACTTATGGACTGGAGATTATGAATGCGCTGTCTTATTGAAAATGAAAAATTAAAATTTAATACTTGTGCCATGTATAATAAATATGGATGGAAATAGTGGGTTTGTGAAATACTAGGGTCAACTAAAGACATCTTTCCTTTGTGGTAAAAATGATCAGTTAGTAAGTAATAGTGACAAAAGAAAGCATTATATTTGTGGTAAAGCAGGTCATGAAGCAAAAATATGTGAACTAAAATCTACAACAAATTGTTTTAGAGCATAATTTAGAAATTGAGCAAGAAGAAAAGCAGAATGAAAATCTAATGGTAGAGAATAAAGGATTATGAAAAATAATAGATATAAAAGGTGAGATAGAGAAGAGGAGGAAAAAATAATCAGTTCAAGAGAAGAGATACTAATTGGATGATTATTAAAAGCAAAAATAATTCAATTGGGAAAAGAGTTAATAACAGAAAACAAATTTAAGAATATAGGTTTGAGAGAGAATAAAAAGTCAAAGAATGATAAAGGTGAATAGTTTTGTACAAAACTGAATTTTAGGTATAAATATGAACAGTATAAAGAATATTAAAAGAAGGTTAGGTGTATTAGAATGGTGCAGATTGGGTTAATATTAGCAGACACTAGAAATTTAACCAAGGGAGAGAGAAAACAGGTAAAGAAATTGTGGGAGGGAGAGGTTACTTGAAATATTGGAGAAGATAAAATTCCTATACCTGAACAGTTAAGTGAAAACTCATTAGATATTTTGTATTGTACCTAGCCATATTAGGTAGATTGACAATATTAGATGTGAGATGGAAAAAAATAGTATATAGAAGTATTACATTATATGCACATGTTTCACAAAAAGAAAGGGAATTGATGTTCAAAAAGATCCTCAATTATGTTAGTGTTAACATTCAAATAATATTGGGGAGTATTTTAATTGTGACTTAAGAAACAGGAGAAAAGAGGGAGCAAATGTTAAAGCAATTATAAATATTTAAAAAGTAGAAAATTTTATTTATGGAATAATAAACACTGGAAATATAAAAGGGGTAATTTAAGAATAGAAATTGATTATTTCATGAGTTACAACAGTTTTTTTCAGACCATGTAACAGTTTAGATAGAGATACAAGAAAAAGAAGGATATATAAAAATAGGTGGATGCATTAAAAGAATAAAAAAAAAAGATTTAAATGAAAAAGTTAGAGAAAGGATTATACAGTTATGGAAAGATCTTATAGATATGAGAGTTTTTTACAAGAACTGCACACATTGGTGGATATATTTGAAAGAAAAATATAAAATAGGTATGTTAGAATGACAATGGGTAAAAAGAACAAAAGAAAAGCACATCTATAAAGAAATCAGGCATCAAGCATTTAGAAATGTAATAAGAGACAAAAAAGATTTTTTGAAAGAGAAAAAAAGAGATATGAAAAAAATCAAGAGAATAAGTTTAAAAAGTTGTTTAAACAAAAAAAAAAAATATATATATATATATATATATATATATATATATATATATATGATTCACTTTATAATCTTCAAATACTGAAATCTCGAATTTCGGTATCTTGAGACTATACAGCTAAACATTCACAATATCGAAACCCCAAAAGCACAAAATTCAAAATCACAACTTTTAAATACACCCTCCACCACACGAACATACATACACCTCCCCCCACACTACAACAAACCAGCAAAACACACACAAACACAACACAAATACACACACCTACCCTACATATAAGAAGGGGACAAGCCCCCCTGCACCCCCACTACTTATATATACTAACTCTGAGATTGCACTACAAAGACAAAGACACTAAACCCACCACTACACACACTACATTCCCCTTGCACAAACACACATCACATACATACAAACACCACCCCTCTCAACACTTACACACTCACATTTTTACCTACCCTAACCTACACCTAAAACTTCCCAGCACACTCACATACACTCAAATCCCTATGCAAAACCCTTAAAAAAAACACTTACCTGAATCTCCAGATATAGCCACACAATGGCAGGCAACCCATACCCACAGTGCACCATACCTTACAAACACAGCAAATCCCACGTAGCATGTCACCACAACCACAGATTCGACATTTCAAATTCAGTCCAGTACAGTTTCTCTCAACTGTACTTTCAGCACTTTCATCTCGAGACACTGAAATCTCGAGATGGTAAAGTGCTTATATATATATATATATATATATATATATATATATATATATATATATATATTATATATATATATATATATATATATATATATATATACAAAAGCACTATATATATATATATATATATATATATATATATACACATATATATATATATATATATATATATATATACTTTTTTTATTGCAAGGAAAGAAAGAGGAAATTGCACCCTACTTAAAGTGGTAAAACATAGAAGAGTAATAAGGGAAATAAATGAAAATGATAAAAATGGATATATTGTTAAGATGCAGAAAGAAAAATTCATATAATAACATATAAGTAACACATTTTCTAAATACTAAACAGAAAGTGGTCATAATTGGAGAGTGAAGAAATTAACTGAAGAAGATAATGAGGCATTAGAAAAGAACATAACAATGGAAGAAACAGAAATTGTATTAAACAGTGAATTTGGAATCAGCCACAGACTTGGATGGGATTGGATGGGACTGAATATTTAATGTACAAAGATATGCTAGATTGGCAGAAATATAAGTCTTAGAGGTGTTAAATGAATGGCTAGAGAATGGTGTATGTATTGGGGCTATGAAATTCATATGGAACAAAGGGAAGAAATAAGATATAAAGAATTGTAAAGTGATAGTGTTGAACAATGTAGACTATAATATATTTATGAAAATAATAAAGAAGTGAATGGAAAGCAAAGTGGAAAAGTTATTGAATGAAACAGTATTTGGGAAACAAAGGAAAAGGGAGTCAAAAAGTGTTGATAATAATGAGGGAAGTGGTAGATGGTGCAATAAATAAAAAAATAGATCTTAAAATCTTTTATTTTAATCAGGTCTGACTACATTAGACTTATATTTTCCTCTAGGTTACTGAAAGTTATGCCTAGCACCAAAGCTGAGGCTTGTACTGCTTTTTGATGAACAGCTGAATAATTATTCATAGTCACTGTTTTTTCCTCACCTTTTGTGATTGGTTTTCTTTCAGGTTCTCTGAATTTATTTTTTGCTGGCATCCAGGCAGTGGACTTGTTCCAGGCATTGAAAACCATGACATGAGATGTGAGTAAAGTATTTGAAAAGGTGTGACATGAAATTTTATGGAAGATTTAAAGTGTGTAATAAAATAATAAATATATTTATTTCAGTATATAATAAGAATATAGAAAAATTAGTAATGAATGGCTGGTTACATCTAGAAATAAAAATAAAAAGTGGTATAACACAGTGATGCCAAGCAAGCAGTATTTTATTTGCATTAATTATGAATGTAGTTGCTAATGAAATAAATGTAACTTTAAGGGTAGCAGAATACTGTACAAAACAAATAATTCAAGTTGCAGTGTTTTCTTATGATGATGATATAGTGTTAATTGCTAAAAATGAAGAGTGGATAGAAATAGCTATCAGTAATCTTATTCAAGAGTTAAATGTTATTGGTTTATATATAAATAAGGATAAAAGTAAAGGATTAGGATTAATAGTGAAAATATGAGATATTCAGTAATAATGAAAGAAAATTATGAAGAAAGTTGAGACAAGCTTCTTTATATCCATGGAGACATTTAGAGAAAATAAAAATAAAAGCTACAAAGACAAGGATAGGAAGATGTGAAAAATATTTTGAATGTACAGATTTTTTTGTGGAGATTAATGATAAACAAAATTATGGTTAAAGGCAAATATGCCATATTAAAAAAAAAAACAGAAGAAAGAATTTGTAATTATTGTGGTGAGGTACAGACCATTGAACATGTTATTATTATTATTATTATTATTATTTTCTTTTTTGTGAAAGGGTAAAGAAATTGTGGCAAAATATGTGAAAATAAAACTATAAAAGGTTTAAAAAGGATGAAAGATACAAATATGTATATGATAGAATATGGTAGTTATGGTGATAGAATGGAAAATGTTAAAATATAGATAAAATTGTTCTGTATAATACGGATTATTTGGAATGAAAGGCTGAATTACATAAAATTTAATGGAAAATGGATATTGTCAGAGATATTGAAAGAGATATGATTTTGGTATGGAAAAAAGAGTGGGGGAATTATATGAATACAAGATAGCTAATGTATATAAAGTAAAATTAGAAATGAGATTAGGAAACTAAAAGTATAAATAATTGTTAATAATTGTAAATAATGTATATATGTTGAACACATTGTGTATCTTATGGCTTTTAGTAAAAAACCCCTACTCTTTTCAATAGGTTCTGTGGCATATTTTACATTCCTCAGGCAGATAAGGCCTCTGTTTAGCATCTTATCTGAATGACTTTATCTTGCATATCTTCTTTAAAAAATCATCTTCTGCTTTCTTGCATATTTTCTTATTCTTCAGTCATCTGAGATATGAGCTTCTGTGCAACTGAAGCTATTTTTGCTTTTGTCCTGATGTTGGCGTTGTTGTATCTGTTCTGTGATGTGCATCTTACCACCTATATCATCACCTCTAGCTTCCTTAAGTACTCTTGTCTTCACTGTCCATGGTTCTGTACGACACAGAAGTAGTGGCCACACCATTTTTTGCACCTTACTTTTCAGCTTCTTTGACATTCTTCCACCAGACAGTACCCCAGACATACTGTCCCAGTTGGCCGCAAAACCTCTGATTTTTGCTTTGATCTCTTTATTCAGACTTTGCTTGTCCTCAACCAACTCTCTGGAATACTTGATGCCATTAACTTGTTTCACTATTTTATCTTCAAACTGAGCTATCAGCTTCTTTCAAATTCCCTATTAGCTGCCATGACATCTGTCTTGTTTGTACTAAGTTTTATCCTATTTTCCTACAGCTTTGTATTTCATTCCCTTTTATTTGTTGAGGTTCCAGCTCAGAGTTTGCTTGCAATTCGATATTGTCTGTGTATTGCATCTTTTTTTATCTCTAAACTCTGACCTATTCGCTAATGTATTTCATCACAAATACGGACAGCAGTGGACTCAAAACTGAACCCTAATGCACACCCACTCTTATTGGAAACATTGTCAGAATCCAAACACTGTTCATGTTTACTTTTTATGTAACCTGCACTAATTCTACCAATGTTTCTGGAACTTTGAACATTGCATGGCTGCCCAAATAACCTTCACTGGAAGCTTGTTATATCCTTTATCCATATCTAAGAATGCCTAGCAAGACTCTCTCATTATCTTTAACTTTTTCTTCACTATCTACAAACATCGACTCAGTTATACTTCAACTTGATCTTAATCCAGTGTCTCATCTCCCACCTTACTTTCTACTGCTCTGTCAGCCATTTATCAGTCACCATCTCCAGAACTTTCATGCAATGTGACAGGATTTTAATACCTCTGTAATCCCCATACTTATAATTGGTCACTTTGTTCTTGACAATAGTATTAGGGTGTATATCTAACATATACCTTTGAGTGCACATCATTATAAGTACCCCCAGCAGCAGCATCTTCCCTAACTCACCCAACATCTTGATCATATCTGCTGCAATTAGTTTACTACCAACATTTTGGATGGCATTCACAAAAACTGTGATGGTCAAAAGGTTGTTTTGCAGTTCACATAATGGCAAACCAAAAATGTCTGACTAGACAACAGTGAATGCTAGTGTGCATTCACTGATGTGAGGTTGATGTTCTGCTTGGAGATCATAGCACCATGGGATCAGGAAATGTACCCTTTTCCTTACTGTAGTGTAATCTCAGAGTTTGTATATATAATTAGCAGGGGATGTGGGGGTGTAGGGGGCTTGGAAATCACAGGAAGGCAAGGTATGTTGGGTAATGTTGAGCATGTCCTATATTGATGTGTCAACATTAACGCTTTTGTTATTTTCTGTAGATGATGTTTTTATTTTCAGTGTTATTTTTTGAACAAGTCATTACTTGACCGAGTGAGTTTCAGAATTCTGATAGTAAACTGCTGTGACCTCATCTGAGCTTGCTGCTTACCTTGACTTAATGTTCCTTAGTGCTCTTCTTCTTTTTTTTTACTCAAATGATTTTTATTTTGATGAAATAACACAATAGTTTAATACATTCATAACATTCAATAACTATTTACAGTATTTACATTGAGCCTGACAAAAAGGATTCAGATAAAAACATTTGTAGTTAAATAATAAGTTAATATATAAAGTATGATAGTTAGGAAGAGTTTGGTTCCATCTGCAGGGTATCAATCAAATTCAAAACTTTCCTCCAAGGGCAATTAACCAATGGCTTAGGAAAAGTTCTTAACTCTTTAGTTCTTTTCTCCATTAGTATGCATTTCTTCAGTGACAGGAATTCCCCCATTGTGGGTGCTACATTAGAGTTCCATCTTCTTGTTATACATTTTCTGACTATTGCTAACATTGTCCGCAACAAATACAGGTAATCTTTCTTCATATTATTACTATTAACAACCTTCAATAAAATTAAAGACTTTATCAAAACAAATATATCAGTATAGATAGCTTGAAGAAATTTGTTAATCTCATTCCAATATGGTTTATTATTAGTACAGTCAGCATTAGTGGACAGATGACCTCTCCAACATAACTTGCTGTTTGAAGGGTTCATTTTTGAGAGTTTTGCAGATGTCAGAAAGGATCTGTGTAGAAATTTCCAATGAAAAATCCTCCAGAATTGTGAGTAAGAAGTTTGTTTAACTGAAAATAAAATGTTTGTTTTATCTTCCATTGATAATGATACTTGAAACCCTTTAGTTAGGTATTGCCAGTAAGAATCATTAGGAGTTGTCTTATAGACAATTAAAGTATTATATAGTATATAGATATGATAATTCATTCTTAACATTGATATTATTATATAGAATTCCAACAATTAAAGTGTTATATAGTATATAGATATGATAATTCATTCTTAACATTGATATTATTATATAGAATTCCAAAAATCCAGTTTATAATTTTTGATACAGTTTTGAAGGATGAGTTATGTATTATTCTACACAGATCCTTAGTGTATGCTGTGACACTCTGAAGAACCAGCCAGTCATTAGGGGATAGGCCATAGGTTGACAATATACTTTGTGTGTTCAAAGCTTGTTGGTTTTCAATACATTGCAACCAACAAAATAGGTTATTATTTTCCCATAAACAAAACATCTCTCTATGTGTTTTATCAGGGGAATCCCTTGTAGTAGTAAATGGTATTAAAAATCTATGCCACAGTTTTATATCTAAATTTGTGTTAATAAATTTTCTAAACACATCAAAAATATTGTTTGTTAGTGTTAGTTTAGTTAATTTTGTTGTACTATACTGTAAATTTAAACTTAAATAGTGCCATATCTTGTTATCTTTGTCAGTTACCAAAGCATTCTTTGATAAATAATTCATTAGTATAATGGAGTGTAACTGTTTCCAATTGAAAGTGTATCTAGGATTTATCCAATTCATCACTATTTTAATTATAGATGCCTTTATATAAATTTCAATCTCTTGGAATTTTAACCCCCCCTTGTTTCCATTTCCTGATATGATGAAAATATGCCACTCTATTTCTTTTGGGATACCACAGGACATTTCATCAGAGCTGAAGTGATTTCTTTAAGGACTTTCTTTCCTGTTGGAAGTATAAGGGCTTGTGCTATATATGATATTTTAGGTAACAAAACCATTTTATCAGGTGTAACCTATCATCAAATGTTATAAGCAAAGTATAACATTTGCTTATTAATGTCTTGATTACGTCTATGGCTTTAGCATAGTTAAGCTGTAAGGTTTCCTCTATATTCTTGCCTAGGACTATTCCTAAATAGTCTAGAGTTGAAACTTGGTTTCCAATAATATGATTAACTGGAACCTGTATGTTCTTTTTTTATTTAATAATAAATATTTTGATTTAGATTTGTTGAAGGAGAGTCCTGAGATTTTTTGGAAATTTGTTGTTACTATATCCACTTCACCTAACACTTCCTTAGTGTTGGATAAGGTAAGTAAGAAATCATTAGCAAACATCATTATTTTAGAAATATATTGGTCATGTATATTTATACCGCTTATCTTTGGGTTATTATGTATTAAAATGGCAAGTATTTCTATGGCCAGAGCAAATAGGATAGGGGACATGGGACATCCTTGTCTAGTACCTCTAGTGATTTGGATAGCTTTGGAAGTAAAGGGACCTAATGTGACATATGCTAGATTATTTTCATAGATTTTCTTTATCATTGTTATAAAAAAGGGGGGAAAATCAAATACTGTAAGACTTTAAATAAATAACCCCAATTTAAGGAGTCAAAGGCCTTTTGAATATCTAGACCTATTATCAGTGCTTCATGGTTTCCTCTATTGAGGTAATCTATCAAAGTTAATACTCATTTAATATTATCCTGTGTATGCCTGTTATGTATGAAACCAGTTTGGTCTTCATTAATTATTTTAGATATGGGTATTTTCAATCTGTTGACCATAATTGACATAAAAAGTGTATAATCATTATTCAAAAAAGAAATTGGTCTATATGAGTTGCAATTATTAGGGTCCTTATTCTCTTTTAATATAGGGGAAATTAGATAATATTTCCAAGAAGGAGGAATATTTGCTAATGTTTGAACTTCAAGACATTTATATAGGATAGAGGTTATAGAAGAAGGGAACAATCTATAAATTACGATAATTAAGCCATATATTTCAGGTGCTTTATTAGACTTACTTCCTTTAATCCTATCTATAATTTCCTTTTGAGAAATAGGTTTTTGTAGATCTAACTTGTTCCTCAGGAATTCTTGTTATGTTGGGAACTATATTCTCTAACTTCTCACATTCATTTGTACTTATTTTATCTTTATGATGCTCTGCATAATAACAACTAAAAGCCTCCAGAATGTCTGAGACTTTTTTTCTTTTCCCTTCATGAAAGATACTATCAGTGTTATTAATTTTTGATTGTATCTTAACTTTCATAGATAGGTTATGAAGATGTTTAGGAGAGGTGGCATAAGAATTTAATTTTAGTTTTTCCATAGCTAAATTAGTTTTATGGGATAATATTTCATTGTATTTCTTATTTGCTTCTTCTATTTTCTTATTATTATCTGTAACAATTACGTTTTTATTAGATTTAAGAGATAATATTTGATTTTGGAGTTGCTGTAACTCTGATTCATATTCTTTAATGTTATTTTTATATCAGCTAATGGTTTTACCATATAGATAGGCCTTAAGAGCATCCCAAACAATAATTTTGTTTGCTTCAGGTTAATAATTAACCTCTAAGAAAAGCTGAAGTTCTGAAGTTATCCAAGATTTAAAGTCTTTAATTTTTGTGATATATGAAGGAATCCTTGAAGTAATAACTAATTGATTGAATCCCAAGTGTATTGTTAACATCATGGAATTATGATCTGAAAACGGACAAGGTTGTATTGAAAAATTCAAGATTTTAGAATAAAGATCTTGTGAGATATACATTTTTATCTATTCTAGTGTGGGTACCATGTCCTGGTGTGAGAATAGTAAAGAATTTGGTCCCAAAGCATTAAAGGTATCTTTTAATTTAAACATTTTTGTCTTTTTTTAACTGTTTGGCTGAGGACAATAGTCTAGGATATTTCCTATTGGTAGTTTCTGTAATATCTGTGATACAATTGAAATCACCTCCTAGTATAATATTACCTTTAGAAGTAGTTATAATAAAGTCTAAGTGTTTCTTAGCTAGTCCAACCCCCATACCCAGGAACCAGTATAAATTAACCAGGGTCCAAATTCTATTATTAAACTTAAGTATAACTAAGGCCATGAGTCCATTATCTGCATGTTTGTAAATTATTTGGGGATTTAAGTAAGTCTTTTTCCATAGAATTGTTACTCCTCTGGTCTTATTTTTATAAGAAGATTGAGCAGGTATCGTGTATTCCTTAGGGTCCCACATAAATGTGTAGTTTATTTTAAAGTGTGTCTCTTGGAGAAAAACTAGTTGAGCCTTGTTTAGTTTAAGATACCTTAGTAGGTTGGCTCTCTTATATGAGTTGTTTAAGCCATTAGTATTTAAGGATATCAAAGTTAAATCCATATCAGAATTCTTTAAAGATAAATAATAAAGGACCTTGTGTTAATAGAATCCTGTATACATAATACTCTTCCTGAATAGACAATAGAATATCAGTTGTTGTATTTCTATTTATCTCAATCCAAATAACTTTCCCCATGAAAGATAAAAGTAAAACAATTGTGTCAGGCATTTCAAAACTAGAGAAACAGTTAAATAACAAAACATTGGCATATTTGACTCTGATATAAACTTTAATACACCCTATACATGGAATGAGATACATTCTTAGTCTAGCAAACAAAACTAAATCTGTTAGACTACCTATCCCAACCATCAACCTTTGTTGGTTCGAGCCCATGAAAACAAAGTAAAAAATGGAGAATATATTATAAATTAAGAGAAAAATAGTAGTGATAAACAACTAATCAGATATTGATTCCAGTTAGGTTTTAGGGATGAGTTACATACACTATTATTAGAAACATTAAACCTTTATACAGTAATTATTCACTAAGGAAGCAAGAGACATATTAGGATTTAGTGCTTAATAGACTAAGGAAACATTAGCTTTATTAACAAGCTAAATGATTACCCAAAATACCTAAGCATATAATCTGTACTAGTTCTAATAAAAACTTCAAAATGGCATAACAAATCAAAGAATCATTTAACATTTGTATTTACTTGCCCTCTGAATAAATCTTATCATGATGAACTCCCACTAAATAAAAACTTCATGGGAATTGGGTGTTGGCACATAGTGAGTGTGTGTCATTCCCAAAAGATGTTAACATAGATTTTTAGAAATACTCCATAAGACATAATTGTCCTTAATTAACTCCTAAACTTTTGGAATAGCAGATGTTTAAATAACTGACTAAAATCAATAATAATTAACTAGCAGCAGTTAAAATGACAAAAATTAGTAAAAAACATTATTTATATAATACTTACTATGGATAACAGGTCTTAAAAGTGAATGACTCAAAGACAAAAGTAAGATAGAGATAGCTGTAAATATCTACCATAGTAACAGGGTAATACTGAAACTCCTAACTTTGTTGTGTTATCACAAGTCATAGATATTACTGAGCTCTTTCCCTGTCATAAAGTGCTAATGTACTAAAAGACATGACTTATAATAACTGAAAACATGACATCTGAAGTATAAATAATATCTAGGATACAATAAGGAAATCAACATATTAAATGCAAAGTAATTATAGTTCAATCAAAATTATTCATACATATATTTGCTAGGATTCAGTATGGTGTTTGAGAATCCTTACAGTTATTACCATTAGTCATAAGCATTTCCTGTAAATGTATAAGCCTATACTAAACACTTGCTAACTGCATAGGAAAGTTATTTATTAAGATCTATTTATAAAAAAACTCCAGTATATTCACTAGAAACAGTGGCTATAATTAACTGTTTACAAGAAAAAATAACAGTTCTGTATATATTTGATCACAAAATATAGTCACTATTATAAAAGGAAACCATGAATATGTTTACAGACAGTGTAGCTCATGATTCTTGTAAAGAAGCCTACTATGCTATATTAACCAATCAGAGACTTGACATTCACAATTAGGCTTGCATATACGCATCAGATGTAATGTAATCTGATCTGCATGCATAGAATGCATGATGTCATGAGCTAAGTAAGAAAGCTTCATTTCTTAGATTTCAAACTGACATTTTCCCACCCAGCACACTACACAGTACAGTTTCCTGACCTCACTTTAACTGTATCACAATGTCTGCTTATTTACAGTAACAAATGCAAAGATTAACTGCCAGATACTGCCAAACAGTAAAATAACATTCAATGCCAATGAGAGAGAAAACAGTAATTTAACATTAAACGCTATAGGATACATAACTGGTTCTTCTTCCTATTTCATTGCAGTGTATGCATGGGAAAGCAGAACATATATGTGATTTACTTCATTCAGAAACTGCTGGAAGTATTCATTTCAACTGCATTCCATGTCTTATGGACAGGTGAGCAAATTGTTACTGCCATCAGTTCTGAAGGGTGTCTGATAACTATCTCCTTTTTCTATCTATCTTTTCCTTGCAAACTGATTTTCTTTGTGCCATCTACTGAGACACATTTAAGAAGATGTAGCAATAAAACAACAGCACCACCTTCACTCCAAAATACTTCAACAACGAATAAAACCAAATGGGATGTAGGATAGCAAAAAAAAGAGCAATTCAGCAGCAATTCAATAGTAAAACAGAATGCTTTTATTCAATTAGTCTAGCACCTCGGTGTAACCACCTTCAAGGAATACAAATATACAATCTAAATCCTCCATTTTTATACAACCCATTCATCAATTAAACTCTAGTGAGTTTCAATTAAACAATAACACTTCACATTTAAAGTAAACGTTTGCAATTTAGCTCATTATTTAGTCCCTTAGAGACCAATGTTTTATATTTTAAAATATAAATACATTCCTTATACAACTTTTCCTTCAATAACTGTTCATCTCCCCATTTACAATTAACTTGTTCCAATATAGAACCGTGCAATAATGCAGAGTTACTATTATGTTCCATTTTAAAATGTGCAGAAATTATCTTATCTTCTCTCTGGTGTTTTATATCCCTCAAATGTTCCATAAATTTAATACACAACATCTTTTTTTCTTTCTCCGATATAAAATAAATCACAGGGGTAATATAAAGCATACATAACCCCTATACTCTCAAATGTGCATACCCCTCTAGACATAAATTTTACAATATTAATAATACTAAAAGAATTAACAATATGGGTGCAAACTGAACATTTACCACATTTAAAAGTCCCTAAATTCCTTAAGGGCATTTGTATATCTATCAATGGTATAACAAAAGCCCCATGGACCAACATATCATTTATATTCTTATCTTTCATGTAAGACAGAGAGGGAAAACCGGGTAGTATCTTTGCCAAAAATGTGCCCTGCAACAAAAATTTCTAGTAATATTTGGCCATACCTACAATGTCTTCACTTCTGATGTTATACATGGAAACAAAAACACTCGTTCTTTTCTATTTTGCTTAAATATACTTCCCCAAAATTGTATAATACCCCTTCCATGCTCAGATGTTTTATTTTGAACCAAACCATTCATAACTTTACATCCTGCCTCTTTCACCGCAGTCAAATCATACCCTCTTTCTAAGAACTCTCTTCTGATTTTTTTTTTCTTTTAAGAAGATGGTGGAATGTCTCTGATATCTTGTTCTTTGCTATTACTACTACTACTCTGTCAGTCCCTTCATTAGTTAACCAGTATCCTTTCTCAGCATGTTGCATCTTCTCCATATCCCACTTTTTCGTACCTTCCTCCTTTCTTTTGCTAGCTTACTGTATTTCTACATTCTACCACCAGCTTTCCTAATGTACCTTATTTCCATATTGGCTCATTCATATATCTATCCTATAGCCCTCCAACATGTTATTTTGAGATGCTGTCATTCTTCTTCAACTCTATCAAATTCCTCGTATTCCTGAGGTGCTAAAACTATGCCTGTTTCTTTGTTCTCTTGTGTCTTCCCTCAAGTCCACTTCCAGGTCTTCAGCCTAGTCTTTGTTGACCTTAATGCTTTCTCTGCTCACTGTTTGCAGGTGACTATGGCCCAAGTAGGTTAAGCTATGAGTCAACAGTTTCACTGGGAAGGACTTTTCAATCCCTTATTCTATCCCAGTGCCCTTCCCTTATGAGGTGGAATTCTACTTGACTTGCCTGCTGAACACACGTGTATGTGGTCTTGTGAAGTTCTCTCTTGGTGAACCATGTGTTTAACACAATTAAACCATTTGGCAGACAGAAGTCTAGAACGACTTCTCATTCTTTATTCCTGTTGCCTATGGACCTAGGCTGTCCTCATATCCACTTCATTCTGTCCCAAGAGCTCTCATTATCAATGCCAAAGCTTTTGTCTTACTGTATCTACTTGGTCCTGCAGCTGCTGCCTGAATGTACTTTTATCTTCAACATTACAGCCTTGCAGTAGGCCATAAGCTGAGATCATGAATACTGCCTTATCATTACAGTGGGGTCTGACTGCTAATGAGTATGTCACTACTTCTGATGACATCACTCCCTCTCTTCAGAATAGTCTCCCTCACAATTCCCACATCATTTTTAGTCTGTCCCTCCTGGTTAGTACTGCCTGGAAGCCATGCCAACTCCCTTTGCTGCACTAACCCACCGCCTTGGCTGCTGGACACAAAGGCTGTCCATTCTCCGCCTTACTGTCATACTATCCATTTCCAAGCTGTGTCTTGTTCAGTGAAAGTCTGTTAAGTGTAAGAATCCTTACTCAATTTTTGGCAGGTTGATTGGTTTTATATCCAGTTTTCACTCAACAGCAATACCCCAGGTAAGACAGGTTGGGCAAGTGGACACTGGCTATACAGTAACTTACTGACCCAGGACTGCTGGGCTTTATGACAGGTAAAAACTGGTCAATAGAAACATGTAGACCTATCCCACTGTTATCATTGGTTCTAGCATAGATCAGAGTAGATTGGATCTTCAAACCACTTATCACTTACAAATCCCCATGCTCATTTTTGGCAACATTAGTCAACATTTATTTATTTATTTATTTATTTATTTTACATTTGTTGACCGGGCTAGTCTAGCTGGATATATGTCCATTTTCAGTAGAGGCCTGGGGAGAAAAGCTCCAAGTATTAATACATAGTTTAATAAAAAGTAAACATAAAAGTAATTACAGCTAAAATAGTAAGAAGGAAGTCAAGTAAAAAAAAAGTTTTTTTTTTTTTTTTTTTGAAGAAATTGGGAGATTAATAACACAATAGTCTTACACATACGTGGGATATAAGATCCCACATATTATGTCATGGGCAAAGCATAGTACTTTTTATAAAGTAACATAATTAGAAAGCATAATGAATAGACTGAGGATAAAGTAAGAAAGGAAGAGAAGGAAAGATAGGAAAGGTATCAGAGTTAGTATAGGATGAGTTTATGGATTTAATTATCTTCCTAGGGCTAAATAAAAGAGTTACTTTATGAAAGAGAGGCAGAATTTACACCTATGAAAGAGTGGAGAAACACTCAGAGATAAATAGTCAGCGGGTCAGTTCACTATCTTAATGTATAGTTGAGGAGCTAGGAGACCTCAACTGGGTTATTGGGTAAAGAGGGAGAAAGGGGAAGGTAGGGAGACAAGAAAAGGAAGAGCAAGGCTAGTCTGGATTAGTACAGGGGCATATCCATTTTTTATTGAGATACTGTTTGAGATTCTTCTTGAAAATAGGAAGAGAAGTCAAAGATGAGATATCAGAGGGTAATTTGTTCCATAATTTTCCAACTGAGTTGGAGAACAAGCTATCTCCTGCAGAGTTACTAGTTGTAGACCTGTTGATCAAAAGTTTGTTACAGGAGCATAGATGTTGCAGGTTATAATAAGGGGTAATAAGGCTGGTGAGTATTGGAGTTTTAGTGGGTTGGTACAGGGTTTTGTGAGCTATTATAAGTTGTTGTAGTTCGATCTGATTGTGAAGTTCTAGCCAGCCAAGTTGTCTTAGATTGAGGCAGTGATGGGTCCTAAAAGGAGATCTGGTAGCAAATCTAGCAATATTGTTGTAGGATATAACTAGTTTATTAAGGTTTTTTTGACAGGTTGGTATAAATAGGGTATGCATAGAGTAAAGTAGAGATAAGATGAGTTTTGTCTAGGGTAATTCTAGTAGCTGGGGTAAGAAATGGTTTGATTCCATATAGGGTTCCTATTTTTTTGTTCACAGTTTTTATAATAGAGTTAATGTGATTTTCAAGATTAAGTTTATTCACGAACACACTGAAAGAGCTCAAACTTTTGGATAATAGTTAAAAATGTTCTAATGAGTGAATCTATTGTGAGCGGGATGACAACAGCTGATAAAACTCCCGATGATAAAGCTCCCGATGGTCAAAGCAAACAAGGTACTGAAAACATTGTATTATCTGCTTTAAATCATACAAATGCAAGAACTGACTTAAAAAACAATAATGTTACGGATATGGTCACAGAAGCTGGTGGCAATGTTACGGGGAGATTTACAGGAGACCTTTGGGGGTTTGTATGTTCGGAAACGGAGAATCCGTTTAAGAATGTGCAATTGATGCCTACGTTTAACGGAACAAATACTGTGAATATAGACAGAATGCAAGAATGTAAGAAGGCCGTTTTCGATTTGGAACGGCTTGTGATTAGACTAACTACTTTGCGTTTGGAAGTCTCTTATCTGAATGAGTGCATTGCAAGAAATATTGTACCTCAAGGTCTCAGGACAGCAAAATTTCCAAATTGTGTTGTACCAGGCGACGATTTATGTAGAACATTAATAAACTTGTACAATGAGGCTGGGATATCTATGATGCGGGTGCTAGTAAATCATTATGAGAAAGAATTGGTAACAATTACTGAAGATATAAGAAAGTTAGATGAGAAAGTGAAACAATACACTTGCTTCTCCCAGTTTTTACATTTATACAATAGTATAGAGGTTAAGTCCAATAGACACAAAGCTACAATAATAATTAGAAAACAAAATAAAATGAGAAGAGATATATATGCTTATACGAACAATGAAGCATATATTAGTACTATTAATGATCACAATGTTCCTCAAGGTCATCAAACTACAAATAGAGAAGAAAGTGATCAGGGATTCTCTTCCAACAATGGTGGTGAAACAACAAATGAGAGGGTTGATAATGATGTAAGAAACTGTGAAAACATAATTCCTATGGCTCATAGCAGTAGCAACATCAAGCAAGTAGCGGAAACAAATAAGAACAAATTCAGTGATGGAAACGTCAGCAGCGGAAATATACCTAGTACTAGTTTTGCTGAGGTTCTAGTATCCAACAACAATGCCCCTTTTCAAATGAACCAGGGCAAAATGAAAAAGACTACCAGGTGGTTCAATTCGACCCAATACAAGGGCAAACAGAAAGGCAAGAACAGGAAGAAGTGGTGAAGGGACATGTGGAGACTGTTGTTGACGATTTTTCCATGACTGTTATTAATTTGAGTGAAATCAACCTTACAGTTTCCTGTATAGATGTGTTAAAGAAGGGATTTAATTTTATACCCTCTAATAGAGTTCAAACAGGAAATTTGCTTGTGGAGTTTAGGTTGTTTTTACGTAAATTAAATTTGAAGTACATTATGAAGGAAGTAAATCTGCCTAGTATTAATAGAGACCATAGTTTTAGGAAACCTAGTACTTTTAATCCCCCGTTGATTAATACACTACAGGTGTTTCAAAAAGTCTGTGAAAACAAGTTTAGAAGTATGATAGACATAAACACAAATGATAACTTAACAAATAATGAACGCAAAGCCCTGGATGACTTAATGAAATCTAAGGACATCAGGGTAATGAAAGCGGACAAAGGGGGAAAAGTAATAATTATGAATGTAGTTGACTATAATAATGCTATGGTCACACTATTAGAAGATGAGCACTATTACTGCAAAGTAAGTTTGGAATTTGTTTTGAGAAGTTATAGGAAAATAAATACTACATTATTTGACATGTTTTGCCAAGATGAATTAGACAAAGAAGAATACGATTTTATGTTAAATGAACATCCAACTATTGGAACTTTCTTTGGAATACCAAAGTTACAGTATGGAATGAATGATTTGAGTTTTAGGCCTATAGTGTCTGCTAAAAACTCTAAAACTGAGAACATCTCTATTTGGCTAGATAGTGTACTTAATCCAGTAGCACAGAAGGCAGAACACTTTTTAAGGGATTCGTGGCATTTATTAGAAATATTAGCCAGGAATGATTTACCCTATAATGAAATACATTTTGCTACATTGGATGTAAAAAGTCTCTACACCTCAATTAATCAAGTAGAAGGGGTTGAGAGTTTAAGACACTATTTGGCCATTAAAACAAATATGGAAGGTTCCAAAATCAATACAATTTGTTCCCTTATGGAGATGATTTTAGACAATAACTATTTCAGTTTTTTGAAAGACTACTACAAACAAACATCAGGTGTGGCGATGGGAGCTAGAGTAGCTCCTGCATTCGCAAACATATTTATGTCCAACTGGGAAAACGAACATCTAAAATGCCACAGTAGCTTTGATAAAGTTTTACTTTATGTAAGATATATAGATGATTTGTTTTTTGTATGGGGTGGAGACAAAATAGAATTTGAAAGCATGGTGGATGACCTGAACAAAACAACTAGTTCCCTGACATTTAAAATTAGTGGATATGGGAAAGAAATAGATTTTCTAGATGTGACATTGTACTTTGAAAGTGAAAATCACACCCTACAAAGTAAAATATACAGGAAACCATGCTTTACAAATCAATACGTACATAAAGAAAGTTTACATCCACAACATATGAAGCGGAATGTCATCAAAGGGCAAATGATAAGATTAAGTAGATTAACTTCAAACAATGATATATATCATACAGAATTGCTCTTATTAAGGAAGTTATTTGTGGAGAGAGGATATTCGTTGGTATTTTTGAAGAAATTAGAAAAAGAAGTGGACAATTTAAGATCAGGAGTAGCCAAACCAATCCTTTTAATCAAAGGGAATGAATTTTTGGCAGACAATGTTACAGATAGTGCAAGTGATTTGGATTTAAAAGAATGGAATACAATGTTTCCGCTACCTATGTGTAATGAGATGTAATATATTAGGAATGTTATAGAGACAAACTGGACGATTATTTTGGGTAACAGAGAGCTCATGACGGTTTTAGGTACAAAACCAACTTTCACCTATAAAAACATGGTGAATGTGAAAAAGATGTTAGAATACAAAAGTCACAATAGAGAAACCCAGACTAGAATAGTAAGTAACAAAAAGGGAACTTTTTCATGTAAAGATTGCAAACAGTGTAGATATATTACGAACACGTCCTTTGTGACTTTAAAACATTTGAATAGAACTTTTTGGGCTAGAGAATACAATAACTGTAACAGTGACCATGTGGTCTATTTAGCCACATGTGTCACGTGTGAAAATTATTATGTAGGTAAAACAATAAGATGCCTAAAAAGACGTATTTATGAGCATACTCTGGCCATAAAAAACAAAGATATAAACAATTCCTTGGCAAGACATGCCTTGGTCTGTACGGACTTCAAAAAGTTTGAATTTTTTGTTTTGGATAGACTTGAAAAAGGAGTGTTAAAGGGTGACATCAACAACAAATTAGAACAGAAAGAAACACTATGGCAGTTGGTATTAGGCGCTGACACTTTACCTGGATTAAATGATTCAATTAATATTAAATGTTTTCTATTAAATAGATAAAATGTTTTTGTGAAATATACAATTTTAAGAATTTTTTAATTTGATGAATTTCAATTTGATTGTATTTTAAGAGAAAGGTAATTCACATTAACATTCGATGAAATTGATTAATGTTAAATTAATGAATAGATCACATTTGATAGAATGATATTTTAAACTGATGATTGTTGAATATATTTTCATTAGTATATTTTTATTAGTATAGAGAAATATATACACAACATACAACCATCATTTATATAGAGTTTATATTTATTGTATGTTTGCATGTGTGTGTGTGTGGGGGTGTGTACATTTTGTGGTGGGAGTATGAAGGTGTGTGTGTGTTGTCCTGGTGCGTGTGTGAGTGTGAGTGTATGTCTGTTCGTCGTGAGGGAGTGTGTGTGTTGAGGGAGGGTGGAAGTCGTATTATGAACAAATCATGTATATTTATGTACATTCTTTATTGTTCAGAATATTACATTTCTTAATAATTAGATTATAGTTGTACTTTTGTGTGTACATATACACACAGACGTAACAATAATAATTTTTTTATATAAATAATTGTTTTTTTGTAAGAACATAATTCACATTACAGTGCATTATTAATCATTTATTTAAAAATAATGAAAGAATTACAAAATGTAGTGTTAAACTATGATTATTAGTATGAATATAAAATGTGTGAGATCAACATGACATCACATCCTGTATTGTATAAAAACGGGAACATGGGAGAGTTCCCATTTTTCTGAGGAAGTCCATGTTATGAATAAAGTGGAAGAAAGCGCTAAACACATTTACTTCATTGTCGTTTTTGGTATCCAAAAGTTTGAGCCGTTTCAGTGTGTTCAAGATTAAGTTTATTGTCTATTGTAATTCCAAGTAATTTTGTGGTGGTGTCAGGAGAAATACTAGTATTGTTGTTGGAAGTGATAGAGAAATTTAGGGGGATTTGGTTACGTGTTGGTGAAAAGAGTAGTAGCTTTGTTTTCTTGGGATTGAGTAGAAGGCAGCATTGTGAGAACCATTGTTCTACTGTGTTAAAGGCTTTTTGGGTAAGAGACTGAAGTTCAGTTTGAAAGGTAGCTGTGCAGATTATAGTGGAGTCATCTGCATATTGAATACAGGTAGTAAAAGGGATAGCTGACTGAAGGTCGTTAATAAAGATGGAAAAAAGAAGTGGACCTAAGATAGAGCCTTGTGGTACACCTAAAGAGATAGGAAGGTGGTCAGATAATGAGTTTTTCCAGAGTACTGCTTGTTGTCGGTTTTCAAGGTAAGATTTAAACCAAGTTATGCTGTTAGGATCAAGTGAGAGAGAATTAAGAATGTGCAAGAGTATTTGGTGATTCACCATGTCAAAGGCTTTAGATAAGTCAATGAATAGTGCAGAAGAAAAACTGTTTATGTTACGGTTAGTGTTGATGGTGTTTGTGAATGAGAGCAGTGCAGTGGTGGTACTGTGGGAAGGTCTGAAGCTGTGTTGACAGTTAGCAAGTAGGTTGTTTTGGAGAAAATGGTTTAGGAGTTGTTTATGTTTAAATTTTTCCAAGATTTTGGCAATAGGGGATAATAAAGCAATGGGACGATAGTTAGAGAATTCATTAGAGTTTCCCCCTTTGTGTAGTGGGATGATGTGAGATATTTTCCAGATATCAGGGACAGTTCTTTCTTTGATGGATCTATTTATAAGTATATAAATGGGATAAGCAATAGCTTTAGCTCCTATTTGTAGGAACTCAGCAGGGAGTTTGTCTTCGGAGGAGGTAGAAGGTTTAAGTTTTTGTAGTAATGATAAAATAAATGACGTAGAGATCGGAAGAAAGTGAAATGAGGGCGGTGTATTTACATAAAAAGGATGTAGTTTTGAGGTGTCAGGAGATAGGTGATTTGCAAGATTTTGTATAGTATTTGTAAAGAAGGAGTTAAAGGCATTAGCTATTTGTGTAGGGTTGTCAGGGTGAGAGTCCTGTGGGTTGGGTGTGATTGATTGGCCTGGGGATTAAAGATTATTGATTGAGGACCAACATTTTTTAGGTTTCTTATTGGATATGTGTTGTAGATGAAGGTAGTAGTTCTTTTTGTCTAATAGTATGGCTTTTTTTGTGTTGTTCCTACATTCTCTGAAGGTTTGATGGTCAGCTTGGTTCTTGGAAGTATGCCATTTAGCCCAGTATTTGTTTCTGGTAGTGATTTGTTGTCTAGTATTATTGTTTAGCCAGGGGGCAGGTTTGGTTTTGATTCTAATATTGTGTATTGGTGCGTGCAGATCTAAAATAGATAGGAATGTGGAGTTAAAGTATTGTACTGCATCATTAAAAGGTAGTGACTTTAGAGGAGTCCAGTTACATTGGTGTAGTTGTGTTAGAAACAGTTCTGAGTTAAATTATTTTTGGAATGTAATGTTCGGAAAGTGGTAGGAAAAGTAATGATGTTTTTTTTTCTAATAATATAGGTTAATAGGTGATCGCTTAGATCATCTGGTAGGGTGCCAGAGGTGTAGGTTTGTTGGGGAGTATTAGTAAGTATCCAGTCCAAAGTGGTGTCTTTATTATTGTTTTTATTAATTCTGGTAGGGCCTGAAATGAGTTGAGAGAAACCATGTAGGTAGGGTTTGAGTAGTTACAAGGATTCCAATCAATATTTAGGTCACCTAGTATTATCGTTTCTTGTGGAACATTAGTAGCGAGCCAGCTAAGAATGCCCTCAAGAGTGTTAATGTTGTTTCCTGGGGGGAGATATATACAAATAATATAGATAGCTTTACTTTTGTTTAGTTGGAGTTTAGAGCATATTAGTTCTGCATTATTGTTTGTGGGGAGGTTCAGGTTTATGGTGCTGATTTGTAGCTGAGATTTGTAAAGAATAGCAACACCTCCTCCCTTTTGATCTTGTGATCGAGTCTAATTATATTATATCCTGGTGGGGTAATTTCACAGTCTTTAATAGTGGTTTTTAGCCGTGTTTCTGATAAGCATAGGATATCGAATTGGTTGACATCAAGGAGTGCATGTAGTTGTGCAATTTTGTTACAAATACTATGTATATTCAGATGAGCTATGGTGAGAGAGTTAGTAGATTTGGTTGGTGGTATAGGTCTAGTCTTATCATTGTTTTTGGTTCCTATGGTCTGGGTGTGCTGTGGGCCAGGGTTTGGATGAATGTCTCCATCCAAAAGTGTCTTATGGAGTGTTTGTTGTTTGGGTTTAAGATTTATGACAAAGTAGTAGCTAAATGTTTTTGTTTTCTGGTTATAGAATTTAATGTGAGCTAGTC
Organism: Protopterus annectens; assembly: GCF_019279795.1. NCBI lineage: Eukaryota > Metazoa > Chordata > Ceratodontiformes > Protopteridae > Protopterus > Protopterus annectens. Next base: position 1,028,426,627 of record NC_056739.1, on the reverse strand, counting down.
TGTGAAATTTGGCTGGAGAGTAGTTGGATTTATAGATGGGGTTTTGGAATGACACAGGAGAAGGTGTTATAGGAGAAGAGGTATGAAAAGAGGGAAATGTAGGAATAGAGTTTATGGGTTGTTCATAGGAGGTTAAGATATAGATTGTTGTAAGAGGAGCTAGAAGTAATAGGATGACTAGTATTTGGATTTGAGAAGGATTCAATGTTATATGCATAGTTGGTAAGTGAGGTTAGAGATGAAGTAGGAAGTATAGTAAGTTAGACTGAGTTTGAGAAGTATAGTAAGTTATAATGAGTTAGAGGTGGAGGAGAGTTATGTAATTGTAGGGTATGTTGTATTAGAGGGGGAGGGATATTGTAATTAGGAGTTGTGTAATTGGTTCCAATTGAGTAGGGGTGTGGTTTCTAGTGGTATAAAAGTAGAATAACTGGGGTGTGTGGGAATTGGGGGTAGGGTAGGGGAGCGGAGTGAGCCCACAGGGCGAACGGAGCAGGTAGAGACAAGAGAGCAGAATGTGGAGGAAGACAATCAGTAAAGTGAGAGAAAACAACAGGCAAATCTGATGGTGGGAGAATGGTGGGCAATATTCAGAGGTAGGAAGGAAGAGAGGCAGGATGTTAGAGTAGAAGTTGCTGATAGCAGGATGCCTTGGGGCAAAGGAGAAAAGGTGGTTGATAGGTGTATCAAGAGACTGAGAGTGGAGTGAATGGGGGTTCGGTTACAGAAAGCTTACAGAAAGGTGTAGGAAATTACAGAGCAGAAGTTAGTATTTTAGAAAGGTTACTGAAAAGGGGTAGAAAATTACAGATCAGAAAGCTATTATTTTAGAGAGTTAATTCTTGCAGCGCCACCTGGTGGCCACTCGTGGCATAGCAACGGTCTTGTCTTAGTTGGATATGGGGTACTAAAGAGGCCATGAGAAAGAGTCAGTTAATGCGAGTGGGTAAGACTATATAAGGAAAAAGTTAAAAGCTGTGGGGGGGGGGGTTGGCTGCTGGCTAGCCTGCCTGAGTAGTTTGTCTGAACTAGCAAAGTTGGAACTTTATTTAGATGTAATTTCTTTACATGTAATTTCTTAGAGTCAGTGTCAATACATACATTCAATGCCTTTTCAAAGGTCAAAGTTTTCTGGGAGATGTTAGGTGGTTTCTTTAGTTGCCATAATGTTCGGAGGCTTCCAGAAGGGAGAAAGCATGGTCAAATATTTACAATGTTGTAAATACTTTTTTCTTTCAGTTAAATTTCTGATACCTCGATTGTTATGTATGTAAACTTTGTACTGTTTTGTCTAATGAGATTTTATATGAAAGTGTCTATCTTTTGATGCATTAAATGCTTTAAAATTTTGTTTTGTACTTCTTATGTTTTAGTATTCGATTTTCTTTGGAGATTTTTCTCCCTGGACCTCCACTGAAAAAGAGCTCTCAGCTTATTTAGACTTTCCCAGTAAACAAGCAAGTTGTTTTGGTATCTACTTCTCTGAAGTCCAGGCCAACACGAAGGGACTCTGGCTGACAAAGTTCAAAGACAATTGCAAGTTGGAAGCTATTATTAACTTCACAAGTGATGTTGAGATCCTACAGAATGGCCTCACTGAGACCAATGACTGGTGTTAGAACCATGACCTTAAACTCAATGCCAAAAGAATGTGTCGTCATCCCCTTTGGGAAAAACCCAGTTCCCATGAATTACCACATTGATGGGAGTGCACTGAACACAGAAGGCATTATAAAAGATCTGGGAACACAGGTTGATAGTAACCTCTCTTTTGATCACCACATTGGCACTGTGGTCAGAAAGTCCTTCTATGTGGCACATCTCATTACTAATGGTTTTGCATCCAGGAAGAAAGAGGTCATTGTCTCCCTCTACTCTTCCCTCATTAGGCCAATCATTGAGTACAATGCCCCATTTGGCATGTACCTCACTAGACACCTGCAACAACTGGAGGTGACATAAAAGTACCTCACAAAGAGAATCCTAGGGCATAAACACTCACCTAATTACTAAAGGTTTTGCATCCAGGAAGAAAGAGGTCATTGTCTTTGTCTACTCTTCCCTCATTAGGCCAATCATCGAGTACAATGCCCCATTTGGCATGTACCTCACTAGACACCTGCAACAACTGGAGAGGCCACAAAAGTACCTCACAAAGAGAATCCTAGGGCTTAAACACTCAAAAAACTCCAACGGTTTTTTGTCTCATATAGCCTACTTAGAGGAGATCTCTGCTTGACTTACAAAGCCATGTCTGACCCAGCTCTGTTAGAAATGCTACATCTAAAGAAATCCCAATCCCTCCACACAACACTCTCCAGAAACCTCAACCACATTACCACAATCAACAGAACGTACTGGAGGGACAGGTTCATAACCCAGAGACTGCCCATGCTATAGAACAGACTTCCCATACATGTCAAGCAGAGCACCTCGCTGACCCTCTTCAACAGAAATCTTGATGAGTGGATGGGAAATAGAAATTTCACCCCGGGGATAACTCCAGTGGCTCTACTCAACAGAGGCACTGGGAACTAAGGTCGGGTGGCATGATGCCAGGGTAATCATATGGCTAGGCTTGTAAAGGCCCCACGGCCATTAGACTAGTACACACCTATGAACCTATGAACCTATAAGTGAACATTAAACAAACAAACAGATTAATAGATAAGGTTTTTGACCTTCAAAATCAGGCAGGCAAGCAAATGTATAACTATAATTTTTTGTCATCTTGTTATCCCAAGTATCCATTATGGCATTCTGGCTCATTTCCAGGAGTTAATGGCTACCTGCTAACAATATTCTGATGATTATGTACAATAATGCAGAAATTCATCAAAATTAGTTAATTTCTATCCAAAGTTTGTCTAGCATGATAAGAAAAATGTGGAATGTAATGCATATGGAGTCTGTTGTCTGTCAGACATTTCATAGATATAAAACTCATGGCAATAAACAAAACTGTTTGCTCTATTAAAAAATGGACAGGAAATTATAATGTAAAATCATATACCTAAAATAATATCAATAAGTTCTACATGAATGAATATGACATGAGAAAGTTATCATCGCAGACACTGATTTACAATTCTCAAGCAAATAAATAAATAAATACATATACAATTTCATTTTCATGAAATGAAACCCTGGAATTAAAATTATGATTATTGTAATTTCCTGTCATTAGTGTGATTTCTTTATAATTTTAGTGTGAAAATATAATCAGATTTCAAAAATAGAACGCACTGGACGAATAAAGGAAGCTGATATTATGGTATATAAGAGAAATAGTACAAGTTGTAGTAAATGAGTCCTCTGGCCTACAATGTCCCATTTCTGTGAAAATACCATGCTTTATTTCAAAAACTGTCGTCCAAAAGTGCAATTTACTGGTATTTTTCACAGGAAAAAATTAAAATATGTTTCCCTGACTGCCAAGGAAATTACTAATTTACTGTTAAATAGCCATGTAATTGAGAATTATAAAATGCCATCTTGTGTCTTAGGAAGAAAATAAGCTCAACTATTTCATTCAACTATAGTTCACTACAATTTAAACTAAGACATTTGTTCTGGTATAATTTGTTATTTACAAACTGATAAGATATTTAAGAAGCTAATACATGCATCACTGGGAATTGCTTAAGAAGCAATGTTTAATTAAATGTTATTTAATGCTTTCTCTTCTAAAATTCAGAATGAACATATTAATCCATTCAGTCAAAAGTCAGTGCAACAGTAAAAAGAATGTTCTCCTATAGTTTTCTGTAGTTATTAATGTTTGCCATTGCAATGAGATTAATATGACCGTTTATTTTATTATTTCCTTTATACAAGCAATTCTGTGGACACTATGGTATATGCACTGTGACCTCACCATCATCATCATCAGCCCCCTTTCTCCCATTTTCTTTATGGGGTCAGGGTATTGTGTTAGCTGTCACCATCTCTCTCAATTCAGTGCCATGCACCTGTCTTCTTCAACACTCATGCTTGACTGTTGCAGATCTTCTCTCACACAATACATTCACCTCTTTGCTGGATGTCCTGGTCTTCTCTTACCTTCTTTCTGTCTGTCCCAGATATTCTTCGCCAGATTGTCTTCTGCTTTTCTGCACGTGTCCGAACCACCATAATCTGTTCTCTTTGATATTTCTGCAATTGGAGCTACTATGGCTTCTGCTCTTATATCCTCATTACTTCATCTGTCCCACAATGTCTTTCCTACCACCCTTCTCGGACACTTCATTTCCATCAGCTCTAGCTTCCTCATCTGCTCTGCCTTTACTAGGTTTCTATACCATACAGTAGTACTGGTCACACCACTGTCTTGTACACCTTACTTTTCAGCTTCTTTTGCATTCTTCTGTCATATACCACACCTAGGACTCTGTGCCAGTACGCTGCAGCCTCTCTGATTCTAGATTTAACCTCTTCATTCAGACTTCCCTTCTCCTCAACCACCCCTCCCAGATACTTGAAGCCATTTACCTATTCCACTATCTTCCCTTCTATCTCAATGCTCAACCTCTTCTGATTTCCCCAGTTTGCTGGCATTACCAATGTCTTATCTGTGCTTAATTTCATCCCATGTGCCTTCCATTTTGCATTCCATTCCCCCATCCTTTGCGGAAATCTTGCTCAGATTCTGCCTGTAATGCCACATTGTCTGCATACAGCAGCTTTATTGATCTGTCCCCTTCAACCTGTTTGTAGTCCATCATCAGTATGAAAAGTATTGGGGTCAAAGCTGAACCCTGGAGCACACCATGCCCACTGGGAACCCTCTGTGAGACTGAATAATGTTTGCACTTGAGTCATTGGGTCCTTGTACATAGCCTGCACTAATTCTACCAATGTTTTTGGAGCTTTGAAATACTGCAGTACTGCCAAAATCTGATTTCTTGGGACCTTGACATATGCTTTCTCAAAGTCCAGGAATTACCAGTTGAGCTATTTCCTCATCTGTAGCTTCTCAGCTATCTGTCTGACTGTAAACATCAGGTCAGTTGTGCTGCATCCTGATCTGAATAGAAACTGTTTATCTCCCATCTTACTTTCTAATACTCTGGGTATCCATTTATCAATCACCCTCTCCAGAACTTTCATGCAATGTGACAGGAGATTTAAATCTCTGTACTGCCCACAGTTGTGAATGTCCCATTTGTTCTTGTACATTGGCATAAGAATGCTTATTCTCCAGTCCTCTAGGATATGCCTTTC